>NW_020897702.1:851851-1149064 GCF_003984885.1 Neopelma chrysocephalum
AAATCATATTTAATGTATATTTTGAATAGACCAGAAAGTAACGTTCTGACAATACAGCAGAACGTACACAAAATTAACATCAATGGACACATTTTCCAGTCTTAAATGTAGTAAAGCAATTAATAGGTTGTCTGTCTAGGTTATGAAATCTCCAGTAAAGGAGATATTTTAGAAAAGTTTCACAAATATTTGTAGGGAATATAGATAGCTGATGCAGAAACATAATTTCAGATAAAAGACAATACTACATGGTCTTTCAAGATTGCTTTCAGAGTTGTTTTCCTTTTAGCCTGGTTTTCTACTTGTCTAGTAGATGTGACGTAATTAATCCCGTTCATTCATTTGTTCTGCACCCCTCATTTATCTCATAACTAAGAGATTTCCCTCTCCCTTTCTACCAACACATAACAAGAAGTAATCTCCAGTTATGAGATGCTCAGGCAGTGTGTAATATGCTGTGTTCTTGTTTCACTCTCTTACATGGTGAGGCTTTGGAACAGGCTGCCCAGACAAGTTGTGGATGCCCCATCCCTGGAAGTGTTCAAGGCCAGGTTGGATGGGTCTTGGAGCAAGCTGGTTTAGTGAAAGGTGTCCCTGCCCACAGCTGGGGAGTTGCAACTGGATGATCTTTAAAGTCTCTTCTAACCAGGCAGTTCTATGATTCTATGATCTGCTTGCATATCATAGCCTTTTCTGGTTCTTATTTAGCTTTTCCCCCCATCTGACTTGAAGAGCTTCATATTGTTACTGTTTTCCAACCAATTAACAACTTATACTTGCGACACCAGTGCGACACATTGTTTTCCTTTCAGACAGTTTAGAAAGTATTGTTTTCAAGAAGAATTAATAAGCTTTAAGTATGCCTTCCCTTTGCTATTTGAGTGTCTCGTTATTTTTTACCTTTTTTATTAACACAGTAAAAATTTGTGTGCAGCCTCACTGTAACTAGTGAGACTATCTGTAAGCTACGTTACTTTCTAGAAAGGGGACATCTGTGGGAGAAAGGAGGTATTCTCAGTAGATAAACCAGAAGAGAAAAATGAACATCTGAGAATGATTGTTCAACATTTGTGTTATGTTAAGAGTATTGTAGAGTAGCATAGACAAGTATTGTAGAATAGTAATATAGTACGAGAGTATTGTAGATTTTTTTTGAAAAAATATTCCCTTTCTCTAGGCAACCCCATGGAATGCTAGCAACTATTGCCTAATGAACAGTATAATACAGCAGGTAGTAGAACTGAGCTATAGTAGGCTGACTGTAGAGAGAGAATAACAGTGCTGTTAAAAACTAAAGTGTTCATGCTTTCTTTATTTTATACAACTGAATCAAACCTTGAGCTTTATTGTCTATCATAACAACTCACATTATTTATAACTGGAGTGATCTGGATACGTTTCCCACATAATTTGAAAAAGTTAGCTTAAAATGTTTCCTTTTACATGATTTGCAAGTTTAGAGATATTAACTACTCTGGGTTTCCTTGGTGAATTGCAAAAGTACAGATGAACTGTGCTGTGTGACTTTGTTTTGAACACTGAAAACTTGCAAGATATCTTGTGGTTTATTTCTGAAGTGACTGTGTAATATATTCATATTAAGCTTCAGTAAAAACAGATGGTGGCTTTGAGTCAGGATCCTCTGAGAATATTTTATAACCCATCTGCAAAGTGCACTAGTGTTTTTATCTAGCTGTAATACTTTGCTACTTCTTTTATCTTTCATCCCATTAAATACCCCAGATGAAATAGGATTAATATTATGATACTAAAGTATGTGTAAAAGCAGAACACTGCAATGAAATGTGTATGAATGTGTTGGCAAGGCTATGAATGCCTTAAACTGGCCCAAGTGATCAGGATTTAAAGTTTAGTTGTCTGTATTGCCATCTACATCCCCAGAGCATCACCAGCAAGACAGTTACATACACTGAATCATCTAGAGAAAAAGTAATTGTGAAGGATAATCTGTAATTTCATTTATCTATCTTGTACAAAGTTGACCCTGGGTGCACTTAAACACCTTGAATGTTATACATTCAGTGTACGAAGTGATTTTACTAAATTTTTGGCTTGTTTTTTAAAGACAGCAAAAAAATTCATTAAAGAATTTCTTTGAAAAAGGGGAAGTTTACAAGAGGACTACAAGATAACACAAGAAGTGTGGTTTGGTGTGCTCACCAATCACTTAAATAGTGAAATTCTGAGAGGTTAAAAATAGATTAGAAATGCTTTAAAAATGCTGGTGTTTTGACAGTTCTTTAAAAGGTATTTGAAGGTTAAATAAAAAAGCTTTTGTTCTCTCCCAGCATAATTTCAAATAAACAGCTTAAAGGCAGCCTGTTTGAGGCTCTGTATGTTATACACAAAATAAGAATTCAGTAATAAAATGTATGATGCTAGGTGATTAAAAATATTATAAAATTTTGGAATCCTTCACCAAAACCAAAAGCCTAATAAAGGAGAAGGCTGAAGTTATTTTAAAGTGTTACCTTCTTATGGGTAAAATGACTAAGTAAATTGAACAGGTTCTCTTCTAGAATCTGTATTTCCTGCCAAGAACCTATGAAAAAGATATTCTGAAAACAGTACATTTTACTAATAAAACAAATTGCATAATAAATATTACCAGATCTTTCTCCTTGCTGGGAGCTATGTAAAAGTTAAAGATTTGTTGCTTTGTGTTAGCTGAAGAGTCTTTTAAACACATAATTTTTTTTATATATACAGAACTGTTTTTCAGTACCAAAATCCTTTCTCTTATAACTTTCTATATTTTTTGAAAACAAATAAACACTTAAATCACTCACACCAAGCGAGTCTTTAAAAACTTTAAAAAGAAATCAAATGCAGTGTCAAGGTAAAAATTGCAAAGGAAATTCAATACTTACCCAACCTTTTTCTGATATTGTATCTCACTTATTCTGCTATTCAGGCATCAGAAGACTCAGGAAAGCAATAATCTTCAACTGTAAAAGATGTTCCACCCCTAGGGTATTAAACATCAGGTTATGATTTCGTAAGAGTTTGGTTTGTCGTCAGTGGGCTTTGCTGGATGGCTTATGAGCTGAGTAGACTCACAATTGGTAAAGCCGGTATGCCACAAGTAGATTTCTTCACTTTGGTTTCCCTGGGTCCAAACTAAGGGATTCCGTAGCTCTGGGTCATTCTCTGCTGAAGTGAAGTGACATAACGCTTTCTAAATGCAATGTTAAAGTGAGCTAACGCTCACCACAAGCACAGATATTTGTAATAGCTTCTTTACACTTCTTTTTCAGGTTCTTTGATGGGAGTTACAGGCAGGGGTGTGTGTGTTTGACTATTTGTTTGGTTTGTGTTTGTTTGTTTTTCCCACTTGGTTTAAGAGAAGAGTTCATTGACCTGGATGGGGAAAATAACATTTCTACACAATTATTTCATTTTCTGCAAATGTCTTAGCTGCAGTGTCTTCTTGTTTTCAGTGCATTGTAAGTAGCCAGAAAAACTAAAAATGGAAATGAAAACGTTATCCAGAAAATAAGAATGTTTCTATACAGATAGTTTGGCTGGCATAAGAAAAATGAAAGATCTTTATGCTATAGTGAGTGTAGCTGTTGTGAGTTTATTTTTGTGGAGTTTCTAGAGGAAAGAAACCATCTCATAATTTGTTTCGGAAATTGTAATAAAAATTAATAACTAAGTAAATAAATAAGAACTCCAAGATCTGTGTCCCTAAAAGCTATAAGCACCATTCATATTTCTAATATATCCATGAGAAGTGAGATAATCAGGATGCAGATCTGGAAGGTTGAATAAGATGCAAATCCTCAGTCTTGCACACTACCTTTCATTTGACCACATTTCATTTCATTTGACTATGAGAGATGCTAAAATGTTCACAAATGATCCATACACAGAAATATCAAGTGTTGAAATAGGATTTTATCTAAATGAGAACTGTGGGATTAGATAATGTTGCTTTGCACATAAAAAGGTATTAACTGCAATTTGAGTAGCAAAATGTTAGCCAGGACTTTGTGGTTTTGTTTGGGATTGGTTTGGGGTTTTTTTCAGGGGAGGAGTTTTGTCAATGTTATGGAACAGTCACAGAAAACATCTTAGTTTCACACAGTTTTATTTCCCTCCCACACGTTCAAATGCAAGTTTTGTTTGGTACATTAGGATGTCTGCTACTGTTTAGTTTGCATATAGGATAGCTAAAACCAAAAATAAACATTTGGTTTAGCAAGACAAGAACAGTTTGATTTGTCTTAATTGTATCCATTAGTGGCATCCATTTTAGAACTAGAAGGGGGTTATACTTTGGTGATACTTTGAGGACAGACAATTTTCATAAAGCTTGTTCCAGCCCTTTGTAGGCTGGTAAAGAAGTTTTCCTTTTGACCAGAAATGCAATGGACATATATAAAACTGCTTCAGAAATAACATACAGGGAAGACACATGGGTGTTTTTTAGCCTGATTTTATGTTGAAAAAAGAGCCCTACTGGAGCTGGTACTCTCTGATTTCTCCTCTTGACCATTCCACGTTATTACTTTATAACTATACTCTCTTCCCTTGATCTGTTTGTGCGTATAGGGGATCTGTGGGAGATGTTTATTTCTCCTTGTCATGGTTTAAGACCAAATGACATTATGGAAGCTAAGTGGGCTTGGATAGCAAAGCACTTTAATCACAGATAAATGCAATTTCATGATATTACTTTCCTGTGCTGTGATGCAGATGGTGCAGTGAGGGAAAGGAGTTAGGTGGTCTAATGCAGAGTTTTCTTATGTATTTTTCCCGTCCTGCCAGAGAGATGGCACAGTCCTGGAGAAAAGTTGGAAAGGTCAGTGTAGCAGTGCCAGCCACACTGTGCATAGTCATGGGGAAGGAACATAGGGTTCACTGGGCTCTTTTCAGTTACTTCTGTTCCTTAGAGGTTACAGAGATGTTCCTGGATCCTGGTGCAGGACTGTGGGGTTTTCTTCCACAGAGCCTTTTCCAGAAATTCTTGTCTATACAGACCCTTCCGATGCTTTTGCACTTGGTTATCAGCAGGTTGTTTGTATAGCTTAGTTATCCATTTCCTTGAGCACACCAGAACTGTCCTGTGATTTGGGGCAGGTGATTCTTTATATTTCATCTTCTACTTACTTTCATAGTAAAGTTCATGGGCATATGCCAAAAGGCCTGTTAACTAGGACCTAAGGCACGCTAACTGCTACACTCCTCAACACCAGACTTTTACACTTACAACATAGGCACAGTTTATTTTGTCCACATGAGAAATTTGCTATGATAAGGAAAATGAGAAAAATTATAAGGAAGTACACATCAGAAAACATTCAGGAGTTTCAAGTCACTTTTTAAGGTTTCTTTTTTTTGAAAAAAATAATGTAATTATTTCCACAATAGAAGTTAAAGGTGGAAGTCCATTTCCACTTTCTGGCTTCTACCTCGGGACGAAACTTAAGAGGCTTACAAATTTGGATCAAAAGTCCATCCAGCCCACTCTGTCCTGTCTTTAACAGAACTAAAAAGTTGATGTGAAGGAAAAATAACATAAGATAAGGACAAACATAAAATTTTTTCTTCCAAATATATGCACAACTTTTAACATTTTTGAGTTCAAGGACTTGCTCATCTAAAAGGGAGTTTCTGGATCCTCAGGTAGTTGCATTTATTTCTGTTTCATTAAGTTGTCTGGGCTGCCTTGAATTCCTGGGAAATTAACATGTTCTCTCTTGTTATTAAGAAGTTGCTCTACATGGTAACTCAGTCAAGGTACAGAGCTATTTCCCACCCTTTATTTTTTCCCTCTGCTAAATAATCAAATATTAATACACAAAATCTATGCTGGCTCTCCAAGTGCATGAGACAATCTGTTGAAGATATTTACTTCTTAACCAGTTTGGTTCCAGACAGGAACTAAAGTGTGATCAAAATATTGTATTTTAATTCAGCAGAAAGAGTAAATATGATTTGATATTATTCCCATACTGGAGAAGTAAATGTTTCCTCCATGCTACTCTTCTTCATATTCTGATATTAAGGAAGTTATTGAAAGAGGGTCAACATTCTTACAACCAGGTTTGATTTATAAAACAGCTGTAACTTTGAGGCATGAAACTACAGTTGACATATCACAAAGATGAACATCATGTACAACTGATCTACTTGGTGAAGCAAAGTTGCTATTTATTTGTGTAGTATAGGATGTGGTGTGTTAGATACATTGGAAACTAGAATATTTGAAAGGCATGAAGCAAGCACATTGTGTGCGCAGATGCTCTGTGGAATAGTAGTTATGCCCTTATCTCAGTCTCCTGCTGCACTGCTACACTGATTTTGCTTATAAAGAATTTCAGTAAGAGCACATCTGGAGGTCTGACAACACTGGCATCAGTATTCTGCCAGCGTCTAGAGACCTTACCTTCACTGAGAGCTGCAAATACAAAGCTAGGTGTCTGTCCTGGAGAACTAGTCAAATAAAGACGTTAACATGTCTGATAAGCACTGATAAGCATTACTACAAGATGACTATTCAGCGGAAAAGTAGTATGGAACTGTAAACCTTACTTATGTAAAGAATTACCCATTCTCCCACTCTGATGTGCTGGAGCAAAAGTTTGGAGAGGGTAAGTAAATGACAAGGCACATGGAAACGTGATAAAAGCATTTATCCCCCAGTCTTTGTTGTCAAAGTTTATCCCTAGTCCTCCCACATGTTTATGCCTGGTTAGAGAGAAAAATTCTCCTCTAAAGTAGAAAATGAATGACTTATGTGTAGGGAACATGTCCCGAGGTGCAACAGGTAGGCACCGAAGCTAGGGGACATGCGCAGAGACAGACACTCCTATTGGTTAAGAGTCACGTGGGATCAAGGTATAAAAAGGCGCGCGTTGTTTGAATAAACCTCTTTGTTTACCATCTCACAGAGAGCGTGCCATGATTTCTTTATTATATAAAGGCAGCATGCCACGTGCATGCTACACTTATGGACTACTTAAAGAACTGCAAATAAAAATGTCCATGAAACCAGACACTGCGTACCTAAAGGTGCTGATGAACCTGGTTGGTGTCATTATCAAAACATCCTCATTTACTTCAATTTCCATCGGCTGGGAAAGGCAGATGTTTATGCCCATCTTCAAAAAGGGGAGGAAGGAATACAAGGGAACTAATGTGCAGTCATGCCCACCTCAGTCCTTTAGAAGATTATGAAGAAAGCCCTCATGGAATTTATTTCTACACATCTTGTGGACAATAAGGTGATTTGGAACAGTCAAACATGGACCTTTAGAAAGTTCAAATTGTGTCTGACTATCCTGATTGCTATTCAAGATTAAATGATTGGTTGTAAAAAGAGGACAACAACGGACGTTGTTTACCTAAATTTTAGGAAGGTTTTTGGTTTGATTTCCTACATCATCCTTGTAGTTAAACTGGGGCGATATGTCCGGGATGGATGCACTGCAGAGAGTAGAGCTGACTGGACTGCCAGATGTAAAAGGTAGTATTCAATACTTTGAAGTGTAGCAGGCAGCTAGTTATGAAAGGCATTCCTCTGGTCTTCATATTTATATAGTTAAATATATTCAGTAATCTATGCAATCTATGAAGGATAGAACACATTTTCAACAAATTCATGAATGATTGTCAGACTTGGGTGGACAGTTAATATGCTGGAGGTCAGGGGTGCCATTTAGAGGTATCACAATATACTAGAGGAATGGGCTGACAGGAATCTCACAAATCTCAGAAAACACGATGTCCAATTCATTATTTTGTTCAAAATGTGTAAGACAATGCTGTAAGAAACTAGTTCCTGTGCCGGATAGGAAAATCAGTTCTAAATTATGGCTACAGCTGTCATTGAGCTCTGAGACTAATTACAGTTTCTTAAAAATTACCCCTCTCCTCCCAAGTTAAGGAAAGATCTTGGCATCCCTGTACTTATGCTTAGGATTAACTACAATTACACTTACAATTTCAGTGGAGTCAGGTACTTTTAGAGAATGCCAGTTCAGGAGGCTTACTTTACAGGACCATTATCTAGTTCTGATTTTTCTTTTATATGTACCTCAGTCAAAGATCAGAGCTCTATTGTACTGGGCACTGTAAAGACAAGTAATCAAAAAGCAAGCTTCTGCTTTAAATAGTTCCCAATCTAGATACTAGTAAAAATGCACCATGGAGATGAAGCAGCAAATGGAGTAATGGAGTAAGGTAATAATGAATAGACATCTTAACTCACAGTTTCATGAATTGACTTTTGCATATTCAGACTAAGAACAGTGTTGGATATTTTCACCTGGATTATCTTGCACAGTGGTGTTTAAGATATGTCCCTGGGAGCAGTAAAGGAATCCCAATGTGAATACTGATAGAGGAGGAAATAACATACGGTTCTCCTCCTTTCATTGACGAGTTCTCTAATCAATAGAATACTTTATGAGGTGCTTTTTCATTATCCCTCCTGCTTAACATTTTGTAGTTTGTCATGTCTTCCTCTTTCCACTTTTTTTCCCCTTTTTTTTTTTAAGAAGAAAATCTATATTTTTAAGAGAATATGAAAGGTCTGAAAGCCAACATTTCCAAAGATACCTTCCTCTAACCTCAAATTAGTGCTTTGGGCCAAATTATATACAAATTATATAAACTTTCAAAGTTTAACATTCTAGGTGCGTCCTTCTTCAGGGTTCAGGTTCTTTGGCCAGATGTAACATATTCACCTGCATGAAATGTATGTGGATCACAGACATTTGAATTACACTCCTTCCTTTCACTGCCAAATGTATAACCCTAATATGTGGAGACAATATTTTGATTCTGGACATTTTTTTATTTTCTAATTCACAATGGGAACCTAAGATGAATTTTTGAGATGACTTTTATTTATTTTATTCTTAGCCTTAAGGTACCCCAAAATTATTCCAACTTTCATTTTGAAGTCATTTAAATGCTTTAGAAAGCATTATGCTACACTGTTAGTATAACTGATGTCATATGTTGTTCGATTTTTTTAAAAGGTTTGTTGTTTCCAATTATGAAGAATTTAGAATTACAGCAAGCAAAATTCTTCTGGAATTACCCCAAACATTCAGCCATGCAATTGAACAACAGAAGATGTGATGGACAATACTGGTTTGCAAAAGAAAGATTCCAAGAATAAATTAATAATGCTCTTTTGACTGTGGATATAGTAAATGATCTGCAGTAACAACAACACAAAACTAAAACTGGCCCTTAGTTTTTAGGGGGAAAATGAACTATATGCAATTAACAAGTGTTGGATTCTGTTTAATTTTTAAACAAAAGTGAAATTAATAACTTTGCATTGAAATTCTTGTTCTCTGACAGAAACACTAGCTTTCAGGATGCTCCCTGCTGCATTATCTCACTAATAATGCAAAAAGAAAGTTGGTTATAATATGACCTATAATAGTCTGTGTGATCAACAGGGAGCTGGTTAATGCTAAATAAAATAAATTCAGTATTATTTTCCATTTTCTTCTTCTTCTTTTGCATCTGTGTTACTTAGGTAACTGTGATCCATGTAGGATTCACAGATGGATGCCTTTCATGAAGGTAGGAACTAAATGAACTGCTATAAAAGGAGGAGCATGATCACTTCTTTCATTTAAAGGAACACTGATTTAGGATATCTTTCTGATTTCTAAGACTGGATCGGTACAGGAGGCTTTAACTCAGGATATGCTGTACCACATTCCATTTACAGGAGTTTCAATTTGCAGCAATCACAGTCTCAAAGGAAGCCTTAAATACCAGTCTCCTGACTATAATGTACTTGCAAAAGAGAAAAGCGAGCAAATGGAATTTTTTTTCTTTTCCAGAGCTTTGCCATCCCTCATGGAACAACAGACTAATCCCAGTGCATGCAGTAGTCCATCAGCAAAGGAGAGTCTTTTGGTCCTAGAAGTGTTTAAGGTGATACAAGCAAATCCATTTTACTCTGAATGGCCATGATGTCATCAATAACATTACAGAAAACTCTCAAGACTTTTATTTAGTTTCATCTACAACTTTTAGCTTATATATTTTCAGCTGAAACTTTACATTTTGTAATGAGATTTTGTCATGTTTTAAAAGTTATGCATTGAATTAATACTTTTACTATAGTGATATATATGTAAATTTACATATTATGTGGGACCCCTGGTGGCCTAGTGGTTAGGATGCGGCACTCTCACCGCTGCGACCCAGGTTCGATTCCTGGTCCCCCGGGCAGATGGAGCTCGTTAGCCCTGTGAGGCCATCCATCTATGAGAAGGTCACTCTAAACAAACCTACGTCCTGAGGACCTCACTGCCATTGTCCAAGCTTGCTTGGCCCCGGCAGATGAACCTTAGGATTAAAGGGTGGGCTCAGTTCAGCGCATGCTGTGTCTCACCTAAAAAAAAAATCTATTGCGCAGGCTTGAAAGGTAAAAGACCTTTCCCAAAATCTTCGTTCGCGAAGACTGGCCATACATATACACATATTATGTATGTAGAAATCAGCATTTCATATTAAAATGTGTGCTATTCTTATATTAAAAACCTATATAAATTGTATAAATATGGATTGTAAGACAATACACGTAGTCTCTATACAACTATATATCTGTAATATATATGAACAATATTTACAAAAACTTAAGAGTTCTGTACATACAAAAATGTCTCAAGTTTGCCTTTTGAATTGTATAAAAAAATTTTATTCACTATTTGAAACACAGAAATTATGGTAAAAATCTGTAACGGTGTAATGATTTTGAGTCTAGGCCTTCCTTCCTATTCCATCCTATTCCCTTACATAATCCAATACATAAATAGACAGAGAGAGAAGCCTCTTCCTCTTTTCTCTTCTGGCAAGGTTTGGAGGCAGCAGACTCCCGCAGCCGGTCTCGCTCATTGTGGGAGAGCTGAGGCCTGGTCGGGCCTACGGGGCCTGTTGTTTCTGCCAATCCAGGGTCCGGTAGTGTGGCGGTTGTGTTTGGCGCAATTGTGCTATCCCAAGGAAAGTATTAAGGTTTTCTTTGGCTAGTTCTTTATTGAGTGTGTATACCTGGTTTTGGGTTTTTTTCGTTTAGTCCCTTATCCCTTTGCCTTTGCTGTTTTCGGGTGTTGGGGGTTTCTTTCTTGTGTGTATATAGTTTTTGTATATAAATGTAATATAAGCGTAAATATATTTATATATTGCTTTAGCTCTCTCTCTCTCTTATTTCGATTCTCTTGGTTTTTTCTTCTTTTCCCTTGGTTTGGGGGGGAGCTCTTGTGGTGGGATTTGGAGATTTGGCAGGGAGCCAGCTCTAAACCACCACACACAAATTATCTAGGATTGAAGATTTCAGATGTAATTGATGTGAACTAAAGTTTAGCTATAGCATTTTAAAAACTGAAGCATAGAATTCACTGGTAATGAAAATTATCAAAGTAAAAAATGTACATCATGGATCAAAAAATATTATCTATTTTAATAAAAAGCAGTAATATCTATTGTCCTTATAATAGAAATTTGAAAATATTTGTCATATTTCAAAGTTTAAATCAGTATAAACCAGAATGAAGATTCAAATTTTATCCATAAAATTAAACTGCCAAAAGAGAAGTTAAGATTATTCTTCTCATTTCCAACAGAAGATATTGGATCCTTTCTTTTGCCTGTAGGCTTTAAAATACTCTGTGGTGTTGTTAACCTTGAACTTATTGGATTTATAGTCTTTGGATAGGGAGATTAAAAGAGATTCAGAGGACTGACGTGAATTGTGGAGCCTCATAAAACTATTTTTACTGAACAAGCAGAAATATGCACACATCCCAGAATAAGTGCTGTCTAAACCAGTGAGTCATGTAAAATAGTACAGTCTCCTGTGCAATTATCTATGTGGTTCCAACAGCATTTGTAATTACATTTGTACTAACACAACAAAAATAACACAGCTACGTAGTTTTCAAGCCTGAATCAGCTCACATCCACCTCTTGAGTGGGAAGGGGAAATTTGCAATGTGCTTTCATTGTTCACTGCCATGGAAGGAACATGGCAAGATGTATTCACACGTTCTACAGAACAAAACTCTGAGGGTTTCCAAGGTCTCAAAGTGCTACATTCTTCTTTGGACATCATTACTACCAACAATAGCACAATTTGTAGAATTTTATGCTTATGTATTTGCTTAATTTTTTAAGGTTTTTTCTCCTAGAGTCTTTAGAAAATAAAAATAATAAAGAAGTATCACAGAAGCCTTACCTATTTTAATTCTACACCAAAATACCAAGATCTCACAAATACTGATGAGATCTGTGTTCCACAGACAAATTTCTGGATCAGAAAGCTTTACCTGAACAAGACAAGTGTCCCTATGAACATGAACTCAACAGCAATGACAAAAAAAAAGCAGCGCAGGGATTCTGCACAAATAATTATTATGTAAACAGCTCAAAAAACATTTATACAGCTAAGTCCCTTACAAGCCCCAAATTGGAGAAAACTATCAATAAGCTACCTTCACATAGCACTAATGAGTTCTTTTGCAATATTACATCACACACTATCTAAGAGATATAAAGTATACTGCAGAGATTAATGTTATTCAGCTAAACACTTCCAATTCATTTCATACAGTTCTGCTTTGTTGTAGATTTTTGCTAAATATTTTTTGCAAAAGCATTCCTAATTTACAAAGGAACACATTAATTAACAGGATAAATATGTGTCTTTAAATATATTGCCTGTTCTGCTCTAAGTAATACATATCTGTGTCTTTTTGCTGTCTTTATACTATTTTCTGTACTCAGTGTCTGACTGTTTCTGAATAGCACTAAGATCTTTACTTTTTGATCTTTAAAGTATCTAGCTTATAGCATCACAGAATCTAAAATATAAAGAAAAAATTCACTTTAAACACCATAAGAAGTTTGCATGACATAGATTTTGGAAAAATTGTTGCAGATATTTCAGACAAAGAGAAAAGAATAGGGTTATACAATTCTTTTTATTCTGAAAATGTATATCACTTTGGAAAATACAATAGAAAATTTATTGTAGCTGAACATAATTGTTGAATGATGTAAGTCTGAACTGAGTGATCAAAATTGTAATAGTGAAGAAGGAATGAAACTTCTATTCATGGTTCATTACACTCAGGACTGTCATTTATTGCATAGTTATAACTGTCATTTATTGCATAGTTATAACCATCTTCCTGCACTGCTACTTTATTTTTAACTGTTCAAAGACTGCATCTGTTGCTGTATCAGTCCAATTATGAATATTTTTCTCTACCTTTGTGTGTCACATTCAAGAGAGAAATTATATACCTATCACTTTAGCAGTGAGAGTAAGATCTGCTTTTCCTTTTAAAAAAATCTTTAGATCCATGTATAATTTTTAGTGAAAGACAATGATTCATTTCAATTGGTGGTGCCTGTTGCTGGCAAAATAAATACTGTTTCTTGAAGCAAAGGTTGCATGAAGGTTACTCTGTTTTACCCTACCTTTTGTGTACTGATAATTAATTAAATAGTTTAGACAGATAGGGAAGTGCGTATACTGTCACAAATGGTGACTAAACTTATGCTAAAGAAATACACAGTATAAGAGTGCCATCTTCTGGAAGTAATACTTCTTAGAGTTCTCATTTAAATTTAAACCTTGGCTTACAAGAAATATTAGTTAAAGATTAATGATGTTTACTTACCTGTTTGCCCTGTGTTTCCCTTTTCATTTGTCCATGCTGGTTTTAAAGTTAGTAGTCCCTCTACAAACTCTTTTCTATACAAGGGCCAGGAGAGTGTGAATTTAATTATCAGCCAGAGTTTAAGCTTTCAGGTTTATAAGGAGTTGTACAACCCCTAAGGGTTAAAACAATCTGAACAATAACCTTCTCTGAACAGAAAAGAACCAACTTTATCTGGTTTTCAAAAGTTTTAATCCTTTACCTTAATAAGCTTTGACAAACTATAAAATAAACTGAGACTTACTTCTCATCATTCTCTGAAACTTGAAACTGAATCCTCTGCTCTGTTCAGCCTGTTCTGCACTAGAAGTAAATCACTGATTATTACACATCACAATGTGAAACTACTTGTTCCTCTGAGGCAGACACAAACACTCTCATAATCCACACATAAAGTCTTCAGAGCCTTAGAAGAATTTTACAAGAATAATATTTTGGACTAACTGTTCCCTCTTCCAAATACACATGTAATTTCTGCTAACTCTGATAAAAATCTTCTGGTCAAGGTATCTTTATTTCTAATGAAAATGATGGAGTACAGTTACTTTTAATCCCACTGTTAACAATAAAATCCCTGTGCTCTATAAACATAGACAAACAAGGGACCCAGTAATAGCACAATTATCACTGCCTCACCAAAGTCCTTGTACCCATAAATTGCATGCTTAAAACACTTGTTAAGGCTTTGCATTGCCTAGGAGATAGGCCTTGGGGAAGTGATGTGTAAAACACTGTCCTCCCCTTTTGCCTTGGAACCCAATAAAATCAAATTCAACCTACTGTACTTAAGATGGGATTTTTCTGTCTGTGTTTATTTTATATATATTTTTTCAATCCCCAGCCTTCATTTTTCATGTCATTTTTCGTATTACTGCTACCAAAACCAATAATAATTTGTCCCGCATCTCACTCATTCTTTGTGCACTTAAAAGCTTCTGAAATGAAATTCCCCTTCTTCTCTGCTCTTACCTTCCCAGATTAAATATACCTATTTGTCATCCTTCCAAGCTTTCCACTTTCTGTTGTCAACAATCACTCTGCCGTTTTAGACCTTCTGTCCCAGAGGGATTTCCGCTTTGACCAGACCTTGTTTTCTGTTCAGCTAATCAACAGGATGATCCACATCTTCTTTCAAGGAACTTTTAAAACATGTTCTTGTAACTTTTGTAGATATTTCTTCCTTTTCAGCCAAGAATCAGGATGAAAAATAAATTAATTAAAACTTTTTAAATAAGCTTTTATCAGTTTAACATTGAAGTACATATAGGACTTTTTCAATGTTCACATATTATCAATATGTGTATTACAACAGTTTTTCACCTTTTATCAGATGTTAAGCCATGTAATTAGTTTAAGCTGGTAATATGTATGTTTGTATTGCTTTAGTTTCTATTTTTCAATTCCATATTGCATTTTGTGTCATCTTCTGCTAGCTGTTAATACCAATTTAGGAAATTTCAATTCTCACTACAATATCATTGCATACCAACAATTTTAAACTACACTGTTATTAGCTTTCTCAAAACAGAATTCTAGAAGATTGTCATTCTTAAACACAGATGTCTTGTCGATGTCCTTCTGTGGATGATGGAAGCAAATTAAAAGACTCATGCAGAGAATCTTGAGAGGACACAAGAACAGTAAGAATGCCAAGACTCCAGATATGAACGTAAAAACATTTCAGTACTATAAATTGTTTTGTAGATATATAAAACTCCTTTCTTGCTGTAGCACTTTCAAAATCTTACTTCAAAGTAGAAAATAAGATTAAGCAATTTACAGATATATTTTTCAATACTAAAGAGTGCAACTGGAACATCTAACAGACTAAAAGATCATTCTCTGCCAAAAAACTTCCACCAAACTAATATTAATTAGAGGAAATTTAATCAAGTATAATAGTATAAGAGGGTATTACTAGACATAAGTTAAAACAAGGAAAAATTCATATTTACTGTGCTTTGGTATTCTAAGGTCAAGGATTTAGGGTGTCTCTCTGCAACCATGTAAAGCAAACTGAAAATGAAGAGCTCAACAGTGCTGGGAAACAGAACTGGATGAAATTTATTCAGACAATATTCTTTTATTGTAAGAAACCATATATCACAGTTTCAAATCAAAATGACAGTGCAGAGACCAAATGAAACTAGATACCAAAACACTTTAATCACAGATATGCAAGATATACAAGCTACACAACTTCAATGTGCTGTTCAGAAGGAAGGTTGAGCAAACCAGTTCAGTGGTCATAGTGTGGAGTGTACCATCCTGGGCCTGTGCTATGGGGTCTGCTTGATGTTACCTCAGTGCCCTTTTCTGGTATCTTACCGACCTGTCTTGAGAATCACTATTCCTTACAGAGAACTTTACTTTTTTTTTATTATTTTATTTCTGTTTCTTCTCCCGCAGGCTGTTCCAGAGCTTTTCTTGGCTTCAAATGGCTTTTAATAAGGTCTTTCAATTTAATGGGTGTTTTTATTCACATTACCTTTTGAAAACTACACCAGCCAGTATTTGGGTTTTTTCCAACTAAACATGGTCTTTCTTACAGGCTCTCAGAAAAAAGTCTTAAAGTCCATATTTTGACTTACCATATAACTTCTCCAATTTTAAAGTCATTTCTGTTTTCTGTATCAGATGTCAGTATCTTCTTTTATCTCAAACAATACCACATCAAACTTTGTGTTCTCTGAAAATGTCAAGATGTCAATGTTTTCTATCTAGTCCCTTACTTAAAATGTTAAGTGTGACCTCAGCACCCACACATGCAGAGTTTCACTGATAAATTCCCATAACACTAATTATTCATATATTTGCATAACCTTTAGCTAAAATACTTTATTTTCTCAAGTTTATTCACTTAATTCTTTTGTAACACTCCTCAGACACATTTAATGAAGTTCAGGGAGATTTTCTAGACAAAGTAATCAGCTTGCAATGAAAAAAAATGATCAGGCACAGTCTATTTTTAAAATAAGTCAACGTTGTAACTGCTAGTGCTGCAACATTAAAAAATAAATTATCCTGAGCCTTGTGTTAAAATTGTGAGTGATAATATCTTAAAGTAATCAGTGGCTTTGTGAGCTATTTCACCAAAAGCTGTTAAAACATTTTGAAAGTTCTGTCCTTAATATATAAATTTAATTGATTCTATATTTTTATAGATCCAAGGTTTAAAAAAGAGTAATAACAAGACATTTTAAAGTTATTACCAATTACAGAATTCTGTCAAAGTATCACCTCTAAACATTCACTGTGACACAAGCATGAGAAACAAATTTGGTAAGACGACATGGTATATTTAAAAGGCAAGCTACAAAATGGCAATGGACAAGCAAGACCCTTTAGCTACAACTAACCTATTGTCCGCATGTCAGGTTAGATTTTTTTTTTTTAACTTGACTTTCATACTTTGACACTGACTTACCTGGATGTCAAAATAAATTAGACCACAGAAAGGAAATATTCTGAAGTAATAGTGAATGGGTCTACTGTACTTTCTTAAAAACCATAGCTAATTGGGTAGCTACAATACAAAAAGGTAAAAATAGGCAGAGGTGACATTAAGATGAACTTTGAATCTTTACACATGTACAGAAAAAAATAGCTATAAAGCTTTTTAGTTTGTCACAGGAAGTGCTCTCCCTATCATTACCTTGTTATTTATTTATTTATTTTTACCCAAAACAACACCTTTTCCTATCCAACCAACAGCTAACTGAAAAATCTTACCATACTGTCACAGAAGTAGTTTAAATGAGTAGCTTTAAGAATTTTAAATATCTGCAAAACATTTTATGCATCAAGGATCAAAACAGAAGAGAAATCTAAATTCACTCATGCTGAAATATTTTCACTTACATTTGATAGTACGTCATCTTCAGTTCAAGATATGTCTTTGAAAACAGGACCTAATAAAGAAAAGTGAAAGGTTCCATGAAAGATTGCTTTTCCGGTCCATAGCCCAAGAATATATCGAGGAAAATGCATGAACATCTGTGCAGTCAAAACTAAAAAAGACCAGTAATATTCTAAATATAAAATTAGTAGTTTCTGGTATATACACTCTAAATGAAGAGATGTGAAAACATAATTCCTTCTTTTCAGCTTCTTTTCAGATAACCAATTGAACAAACTTAAGTAAATAAATAGACGGATGAATAACAAATAAAGGTGATTGCACTGAAGTCCTCTGTAAGGAATCAGAATGCAATGAAACTGTAGTAGTCAATGTGTTACAGGCAGAAATATTCTTAATGGTTTATTCAGTAAAAGAATCACATCTTGCAGAGTTCAGTGTCTAATAAATATATGTGAACTTAGTTTATTGTTTTAACTATTCAAAAGTCTATAGAACCTCATCTACACTAGTGAAAAAGAAGAAAGGACAAATATATGGGCTTGCTTCATGGACTTCTCTTCCTCTAACTGACAGAAATTCTTACATGCTTTCTGACATCTTGCCAGACCATTGTAATATACTTATCTTTATTCCTTAGAGCAATTGCTCAAAACTCTCCTGACATACCTGCAAGTTCCTTGGTACACTACTATTACCTCAGTAGAATTTATTTATTTTAAATGAAGATAAAAACGTTTGAAAACCCACAAGAGTGCTTTGTTGTGGTTTTTTTTCTTTCAGTTTATTCCTGTGTTACCAAGATCTTAAAGCATTCAGTTTCAAGGTAATAATAGTCTTTTTCCAAATAATATTTTTTTTACTCTTGACAATAATTTGTTTATAATGTGCTGTGTTTCTCTAATTTATCAGCAAGAAACATCTACTAGGAGAAGGGATGGGAAAAAAGTCAATAGAATTAGAAAAAAATGTCTCACAGTCAAATTATTAACAAAAAGACGGTTAAGAGGTAAATTGATAATAATTTGTAAATACCTCCAAAGAGAGGAAATATAAAGAATATATTTTAGTGATGAAGGACATAACAGAAAGGAGTAGAATAACACCTGAAAAAAGATTACTTTGAACTACAAAAAAGGACAAAAGGATATTGATAAGTGTTGAAATAATAGTAGTCATTAATAGTAAAAATTGTGAAATATTAATCTGGAAAGTACTGAAAGAACTGCTCACATCTTTAAATCAAGATAAATACCCTTTTGAAATATAGGTTTAATGAAATAAGTTATGAAGCTCAATATGGGAATAAACGGATAGAAATTTTTGTGATATAGGAGGTCAAAGTAGATGATCTAATGGAACTTCTGGCCTTAAAATATATGAAACTGCGAAGAGTTAACCAATAAACCATACGGTGATAATTTTTTCTGTCCAACTCAGCCATTTATATGCAATAAATTCTCCAAGAACATGAAAGAACACACTCCAGGGCCTTGTCTTTCCTTGTCTTTTGCACCGTTAAATCTACTTCTGAAGGCTAAATTCGGTGTAGTTAGACAATTGTGCCTTGATACAGGGGAAAATGCTGAGTATTTGAAGCTCTATTCAGGAAAAACCAAAAAGAAGGCTAGTAAACAGCATCTCCCAGAAACTGTTGCTAAAAATTCAAAGGTAATTACATTTATCAACTTCTTAAATCTGCTGAAATTTATCAAGCTAAAGCTTATTTTTGTAAAACAAGCAAACAAATTACAGTTAATATACTGACAGTATTGGAACTCTCATGTTGACAATAGCAATCTAAATAATATTGGATTACTTTTTTAATCAAATATCCTCTTCCTTGATTTTAATCACAACTAATTCAGGAAACTCCTGTGGTGTGCTGTGCATAACATTACCAAAATGAACAGAGTTATTTCTGTAAAATATGTATAAATTCACCTCCAAACACATATGTCACTTAAAAATAGATCCTGATCTTGTGTAAGGAATTTATGAACTGATGTGTCACACTTACAGCAGGTTGTTTGAGAATAGAACATTGAAAACAGTGAGTTTTCAGCATAGCACTATAAAAATACAGAACATTACAGTGGGATTGAGGACAAGTCACTAACCTTCCCATTCAGACAATCTTAGTAGTTGGCAATATAATTCCCTTAATTCTCAGATAGAGGTGATCCTATGTGTTAGAAGTAATTGAATTACACATTTTGACTATTTGTTTAAAACATTGCAAGAAATGCTTTTGTCACTTATCCCACACGTCTTTGCTTTGCAGAATCCTCGGTTCTACGATATCTGACTTTTCCATTCCTTCTTCCTTTTTTCTGCATCAAAATACTAATGGTGAGAGATAAAAAAAAGAATTCACGGTATTTAAGTTTTTAATAGGAAGAATCCAATAAAAAAATCTCTTCATCTATTGATTCTGTCTACCTTTCTTTTTCTGATAAAGCCAGTACTGTTAGGGTTATGATTTAACTTTTGATGCTTTATGTAAAATCTACACTTCTACGTGTTGGGTTTTTTTTCTTATCAGGAAACTGAATGTTGAACCAATTTTCACTACTGCTATTTGATCAAGCTGATCTGGCAAACTGTATTCCTCCTCAGTTCCTCTGTTCTGATATATTTGCCTGGATTTTTCTAACTTATATGTGACCTGGACATAACCTTTGTTGAATTTAAATTGCAGCAGAGAAATAAGAAGAGCTTTAATATTTAGGACACTTAGGAATGGATGTCCAACAGTTAGGTAGCAGTTATTTAGTGCATTTAAAACAGATGAAGATAAAATAAAAGATATTTCTCTGTTCCTCCACTGGCAGAGCTTTTTGTTAAGTGTCTTTTTCAAATATTCTGACTATGTAGGGAGCACCTTAAAGCTTACAACAACGAAAACTGAGGGAGAGGATACAAATAATTTAACCTAAACAAAAGTAAACAAAATCTTTAAAGTTCTTTGAAAGTTCAGCTCTTAGGCTGAAAGATATCATGGGGAGATGACAGATTTGCTGCCACTGGGTTAAATTAGAGCACCTATAAATTACATCACCTTGACTACACTTCTCTCCCACATCCTCACATTGAAAGAAGATTCATTAGAGAATGTCAGCTTTACATGAATTTTGCATGAATGAATTCTAGCTAGTTAATTACTAGCTAGTCAAATCTATTTCTTTGTATTTCCTGAGCAGCAAAGAAATATATTACCGCAGCTACTCTGAAACATAAAAGCTGCATTATAAACTTATCAAAACTAGAAGCTCTACACAGCCTAACCAGTCTTCCAGGATGACTGCTAAGAGACAGAGGTGAGGTGACAGTGAGAGAAAAGCTTTCTGAGAGACATCTTCATGGATTACATTGCCCACCGATCAAAATCAAATATTCTCAGTGCAATAGTTGAATTCTGAAAATTCCTATGACTATGTTTACCTTGTTGAAGCCCTAGTAAGGGAAATTTTACCTCAAGATTGTTGCCAGCATAGATTATTAAGAAATAAAAGTGAAGACATTCCTGTCATAGTTGGCAGGAATTCATCAGAATTCATCAGAAAACTTCTATTTGTATGTAGCTGGAACCTAGAAGGTTGCACTAGAAAGAGTTTTTTTAGAGACATTCAGAAAGACGAAAATTAGAAATATTTATTTTGCAGACAGAAGTGATACGCTAGTTTTCAGGTGTTTTGCATGGCAATATAACTCTTTTAAGTAATTTAGAAATACCTTTGCAATATTTCCTATTTTGATTCATTAGTATTCAGAACAAGTTTTCCTCTGATTAATCCTTGATGTAGGAGGTTAAGAAATGAAATATTAATATGATCTGGAAATGTACTATAACTGCAATTCATTTTTCCTAATTAGAAACTTGAGCATTTTGTATAACAAGCTGTATTTTCCTTACATGAGCTGGATTTCAAAAATAGCCACAGCAAGACCAGCAATATGGCAAAACAAAAAAGTAGGAAAGAATTATAAATAATCACTGCCTGAAGCATTGAAAATCAAAATCAGGTGAAGAAGGGATGAACCAATATGTAATAACCCTTTTAAAAAACAGGGAAACACACTTCACACAGTCATTCCTTCACATCCAGTATCTCTGTAAAAAGACCACGTAGAACAGCAAATTTTCAGTATATTTCAGAAATGTAGAAAACCAATTCTAAAGATAAGATTACAGCTCTAGGTAGTAAAATCTGATGTCTAGAAGGTAAAGACATGCGTGGAACTTCGTACTTCATGATATGAAAATAACATGGCATTTTTATTTTATGTGGAAATATAGTTTATCTCAACAAGCATTAGTCACTGGATATTGTTATGATTCCTGCATTATATTATTATAACATTAAATTAATGCTACATAATATAATAACATTTAGAGTAATGGCTAAAAGAAAGGCTGTCCTTCAGGATATGTTCTGGAATGCCCACAGGGAAACAGTTGCCTGTGGAGATGGGAACCTTCTAATCACTGAATGCTTTCTGCAGTTGCCTGACCATGCCTACTACTTCGTTGGACACTGTCAGTCTCAGAATTAAAACCAGAAGGAATACAATAATTTATTTCTGATTCCATAAGCTAAGTCAGTGGAGAGTTCAAACCACTTAAGTACTCAAGAGGCTAAACTGCTACATGCCTTTGGAAACGGAAAACCAAGCTGCCATAGATGCTTGCAGAGTTTGCAGTGGCAAGGAGTTTCTTTACTCCAGAAGTGGCCAGACAGTCTTCACGGTTTTCCTAGGCCCTGATGAAGAAAAAAATTATTGAAGTTGTTGCCTATATAATGATGATTTGGGAAGAGGGAATATCTCCTCAAACCTTGCAATCACTGTGATATGTAAAGAGAAATGGAACAGGAACATAATCCCACATCCCATCTGAGCATTATGTCCTGTAACCAGTACTCCACTCACAGCTGTTGCCAATCCCTGATGCTTCAGTATAAGGAACAAAAAAGCAAATACAGACCTACAGAAAACCTGAAGAATAATGGCCAGGGATCTATCTATTTTTAGGGAAAAAAAAAAGTCCTTCCTGAACAACACTGACTACTTGAAAAAAACAAAGGTTTTGTTTTTAACAATTCTTTCTTTTTGTGTGTGTGCTTTTTTTTTATTTGAACCTAAATCAATGCTTCCTGAAAAACCTTGGAAGAACTTTTTACTCTGCTGTCTGTGTAATTAGTGTTCAAACCAACTTATAAAGATTTTAGTGCAAGTGTAGAAATGTTATTGATTAGTAGCTTAACTACACACTGGAGAAGATTTCCTTGTTTCTTGGTCTATGCACTCAAAGAATTCAGAGTTCTTGAAGACACTGACCCTGAACTGAATAAAATATTTTAGCTGTAAGGACTTTAAATAGATAACTTTGACCTCAAGAAAAGACAATTTAAGTTTACTTATAAAGCATATTGCTCTGAGGAAAAACTAAAACTATTTTAATTGTGAATGTGTTAAATGAAAGATTTATTCCTCAATATAAATATCAATTTATATTGATAAATTAAATATAGTGAAGAACAAAAAATAAAAGGCAAAACAAAACCAAAACCATCAAAAATAACCCATTGGCTGTTGTGATGGTTGAAGCTTAGGATTTTCTGAACGCCCAGCACCATCCTTAGGCAAACTCTTAAACAAATTCATTCCCCTCCATTAACAGCTGTGAACCATCCTAATAAGTAATTTGCAGAATAGTTTGATAACAAGAACAAAAGATTGCTTTGAAGTATCATCATTATCCTGTTAATGTAAATAGTGGTGAAGTGTAGGGCACTTGGCAGAACTCCTTACTTCTGCAGCAGTTGTTTGAAAAGAGTATGGCCTGTATTTATATTCCTATTCCATTTGAGGGAAGCTGCCCTGTTATGTAAAATAACTTGTTTAGTGAGGAAGAAGAGTCAGAGAGTGAAATACCAACATTATCATCGATACCTCTTTTGTCATTTCTCGAAAATCTTCTCATTCAACAACTCCCACTTCCTATCATGCATTTCTTGCCACTAGATTTGGAAACATATTCTTTTCCTTTTCTTTCAATTTTTATTTTTATTTTTAATCAAGACTGTGAATCTTCCATCTTTTTTTGCCTGTTGTCATGGGTTAAGATTGGCCTCCCTGAGAGTCAGGGGCTCAGAGGTGATTGGGTGCCAGGGCAGCATTCCCTGGAGGGCCAATCACCACTCGTCTTGTTCACTTCTGAAACAGGAGCCAGGCCTAAAAGAGTTAACTGAGATATCTTGGCCTGCTAAGAAACCTCAATACCCATTTTGCTAGAAGAACATTTTAGGAGCACTGGTTAATATCATGTTCTGTTCTACTCGCTGGACCAAAAGCCTTATTATAGAAAGAATAGGAGTAGTACACACACAGTAATAAATTAGGTAAACTAGATGTTTGAATAAGATCTAGAAGGCCCAGAGCCAGGATTTTGCAAGCTTGAAGAATTGAGGTCACCTATTTGAAGAGGTCAAATTGAGGAAGATGTCCATGGCGACCACCAGAGGGATGAAGGCTTGAGGAGAAGACCCCTACAGTAGAAGATTGTGCATGTCTGGAAAGACTCTGCCCAGAGACTAGCCTACTTATTAATAGGTATAACAAATGATGTAACCATGTATCTACAGTGTATAAAATGGCTTAGTTTTGCACTTGCAAGTGGAGCAAGTTTGTCCAGCACGAGCTGGCTTGCTCCCAACGTTGAATAAACAAATACCTTGCTGCTTAAAGATAAAAAAAAGTCTCTGAGCAGTTTCTCGGACTGATTTTTCGGATTTACTTCCACTGAAAAATCATATATACACAACCACCGGAAGCTGTTGGCAATTCTGTCTGTGTCTGCTGCGTGTAGGTGTAGAAGGCCAAGGGGTGGCAGGGCCTCCTTCTTCCCCCTCCAAGGGGGGAGGGGAGGCCCCGCGGGCCACAGCCCTGACTAAGCCAGGGTTGAAAGCAGCATTGGAGTGAGTGTGTGTGTTTGTGAGGGACGCAACTCACAAACAACTTCACAAACAACTGGTAAGCGGAGATAGAGAGGCAGGTCTTGCAACCAAGCCCTCTTCCCCCTGCCTCTTGCAGTTAAGCTGTAGAGGGGAGCTTTTTCTTTCCCTCCCCCTGTGAGTGGAGGAGAGGCTCGGCATTGGAGCAGAGCCAAGTGGACGGGCTGAGTATGGCTCGGTGTCAGGGAGATAACCCAGGCGAAATTGGAGACGGACCAGAGAAAGGCCCGGAGGATGTCCTTGCCGTGACCTAAACAGAGGACAACTGAAAACTCTGAGGAGGAATCAACATTCCAGGAGGCGTACATGTGATAAGCTGACTGAACTACAACAGACTACAGAACTGACGGATGAAAGCGAAAGAGAGAACTATGCAACAGAGATGGCACAGAATCAAAGAGAAAGGACTCAGAGCTATCTTGGACTTCATGAAGAAGAAAGGACTGTGGCAAACAGCTGAAGGTTGGTGGGGGAGTGTTTCAGGTTCCCTGAACACTTCCACGAGAGAGAGACTGCATTACCTATCAGCTTTGAAAGGCTTTTTCCTGGACTGAATTGAGGGAGAAAGCTTAAAGGGACTGATAGCAGTGTATACTAATATATATATATAGATGCTTTTAGCTTGTATAGTATTTATTTGTGTAAATAAAATGTAAATACTTCCCCTTTCCCCTATAGAAGCCTCTTCCCTGAAAGTTTTCTCTTCAGTGTTGAGATAAATTGTGGGAAGGGGTGGGGGAAACCTGGAAATTGGATTTTGGATTTTTGTGGTAGCTCAAACTTCTCAGACTTCTTTTTTCAATTTTCTGTTTATCTAACCTAAGGTTACCATCAGTCACTTAAAGTCATCCATTTGTCTGGTCTCTTGTTTCAGGCAGTGAAGGGAAACAAGTATTTCCGAGGGACTATTCTTTCTGTCTTAACATATTTTTGAAAAGAGCCTCTTCAAGTACTAATTTCTCTGTATTAAAAGCTTAAATTTTAGCCGTGAGATAAAGTTGGGTGAGATTAATCCAAACTTCAAGAAGCATTTGACAATTATTTTTATGTTACTTCTGATTAGAATAATCTTGGCATCTCATCTTTCCCCTTCACTCTAGTTCAAATCTTTCATCCTTTCATCTTTACCCATCAGCAGCTACCATCCTTTTTCAGTATGATATTTACCTTATATTTACCACATCACTGGGACAAAATCAACCATGCTACTCAAGTTTAAACACCTCAGGTTGTGTTCCTGGCTCATTTAAGATTATTGCAATATGTAAGGAGCATTTTCAAACATGAAAAATAACATAGAAAGTTATCCCTCAATTTTAATTCTTTCAAATATTTCTTTTGGGGATTAAATACATTTAATAATGAACATTGGTGTCAGTTGTACAATGTTAGCAAACTTGAAGTAAAAGTTGTAAGATACTCAGGCTATACATGAATTCAAAATAAGTTGAGTTAGTACATCCCTTAATGTCGTTTAAAAAAGGAAGAAGGGAGAGATCTTCACTAAATTCAACAACCAACTTATACTTAAGAACAAAAGGAGAGAAGGGGTTTTGTAGTGCAAAAATAGAGGAATGATTATCAATCAGCTAAATTATCTGTACACAAAGTGAGATACAGAATAATTCAAGGAGACATAGAAGTCATTAAATGTCAGATATTTCTATCTCATTAGCACAGTAAAAACTTAGTTTGATGTTTCACATCACTTGATCATCAGAGAGCGAGATCCATACATAATTAATTGATAAAAACAGAAAAGCTAGAGATTTGGGCAAACACTCATGTCTAAAGTTTTCAAATGCCAACAGAATTGGAATTTGAGAAAAGAGACAACCAATTACCTTCCTTATGTGGTAAAGCTTAAAATAAATAAAGAAAGAATGGATGATAAAGTTGTTTAAATTATTTGCATCCCAAAATATGTATATGATATTCACATCTATGTTCTTATGCATTTCTGAAAAATCCTCAGGGCACTTTTTTGAATTTTAGCTGCATGTATGCTCTAAATTCTGACTCAATCAGTAATAAATGCAGACAACAGGAATTATGAAAGAGAGTGCTGAATTAGTAGACAAGATGGAAAAGAATGTAGCCAGAGGAAAAGCCACACTTGTTCTTCTTGATATCAAAGTTTTTATTTGGAGCAGGAGGATGAGAGATTGTTGTTGCTGGTGACCAAAAGCTGTTGAACATAGTGTAGAGACCTAGTGGATACTTGGAGCAGCCAGAAAATTCGGTGCAATGGTTGTAATAAAGGAAATATTAAAAAATAAAAACTGAATCAAAGCTGTTTTCCCAACAGTATATCTGGTAGAATAAAGAAGATTACTTCATCAAAATAAGGAAAGGAATACAAGTGACCTTGTGTGGATTTATGAGGATATATGCCAAAATGCTTTTTTTTTTCTTTACACAAAGGTAACACATAAATTTTAGAATAATTGTGTGCAGCTTTTGGACCAAAAAAGACCTCACATTGTCAATTTCCACCTGTGAAGATGTGTCTTCATACTCTAAAGTTATAATCAGTGATAGGGAGACAATTTTTCTTTCTGATAGGGAGAATACTTTGCTTTCACACTTGTATTTACAGAATAGTCATTGACATGAGACCTCTGTCATGTGAACTTAGCAAAAGTTAAGCACATTTATTCAAAATATTTAGTGGTTATTTTAAATATTCCAGATATTTTTTATTGTAATTTTTGGTACACTGAAAAATGTTTGGGAAAATCTTTTGGAAAAACTCTACTATGATTAAAATTAGACCACAATATTTTTCAGATACTTGAAGCAATGTACTGCATGGTTGAATGCTGTAAAATCAGTTCCAGTTTTAGGGGGAGTCCTATCCAGAATGATGGAATTCTTTGAAATCATCCTCATTATGTATCAAAGTAAAGAAAAAACAAAGAAAAGTTTACAAAATTCAAATACAAACAAGAAAAGATACATGTATTTTTACAGCAGATGAAAATAAAGAAAAAATAGGCAAAACAAACAAAAAATTTCACATTTTGTATCATACACAAGCTATGAAGCTACCATTCCAGAAGTCTTACAAGTTTCACATCCTCTGGTTGTTTTTATAGTTAGTTTTATGACTCATCCTCTCTGTTGTAAGGTACCAATCATATGATTGTTTACATTGTTTTAAGACATTAAATGTCTTAAATTATATAATGACATTATATGGAATCATTTAGGTTGGAAAAGATGTCCAAGATCATCAAGTCCAACTGTTGAGCCAGCACCACCAACTCCATCACTAAACTGTGTCTGCAAGTGCCACAACTATATGTCTTTTAAATACTTTCAGGAATGAGGACTGCTTCTCTGAGCAGCTTGATCCAGTGCTTTTCAGTGAAAAATGTTTCCTAATATCCACTCTAAACTCCCCTGTTGCAACTTGAGGCTATTTCCTTTTATTCTGTTGCTGCTATTTGGTAAAAAGACTGACACACAGGATATATATCTAAATCTGCATCTAGATCTCCTAATGTACTGCTATTTTCATATAGTGAAATATTCAATAACACCAGAATAATGATATAGGTATGATTAGTTCATGGTTATCAAATAGTACTTATATTTGGCAAGCCATACCCCAAAGACTTTTAAAGAAAAATGAGGTTATAGTAGGAATCCAGATAGATTAAGCACAAAGTTTTAGCAGAGTACAAGCAGTATATAATAGCAAGGGCCCAAGGACACAAAAATAAACAAACGAAAGAAACCACATATAGAAATTAGTGCTCATGAAACAAATAAACAAATTGAACCCTAAGATACAGTTTTGAGCCATCAGCCAGTTTTAAGGTAAAACTTGAATATCTTTAGAATTTTGTCAGAGCCAATTGCTGTTGTATGTTAGTGGAGTATTCAGCAGTACAAGTCAAATGAATGCAACTAGTCTCAAAGACATCTTATTTCTGAATGAGGTGTGATCCAAGCACTTAAACAAACTAGTAATATTATCAATCTAGTTGGATATGAAATATTTCTATGTGCCTGGCATAAATACAGTTCAACATTAATTTATTCAGAAAAAAACACTACTGTTCATGTAACTCTTGCAAACAGATAGTGATCATCAATGTCTACAACTCATTTTTGAGTTGATATAATAATCAATCACAATCAGTTACTAACATGTACTACAAATCTTGTACACTGCTTGGAAAGAAAAAATAGCACAATCAAACCTAAACATATTTTATATGTAACTGGTTTGGAACGAGAAAAAATGAAAGACTGCTGATATTCAGCCTGTTTGGTACAGAAATCAGTTGCTGAGTAATAAAACAATGTCTATTAGTAATTGTAAAAAAATGCAGACATTTCTGTGTTAGTACACCTAAATCAACTCTGTGTGCTCAGGAGAAACCTCTACTCCACCATTGTTTTAGAGAATGACTACAAAGTAACTTTTCATTATCTAGCTTCACACAAAATTTTCCCCTCAAAAAGTTCACAACCAGGAATTATGTGGATTCTTTGAAATGTTCTGAGAAGCTTAGAGAAAGACACAAAAAGTCTAAAATATCAGTTTAGTAGCAGCTGGGTGAGCTGTCATTGTCCTAGTTAGCTTAAATGTTCCATGGCCAATTTCTGTAGCTTCCTCAACTCTCTGGAATTCAAATGTTCTAATTGACTCCAGAACCTCACTGTAGCTGACATCTGTATGTTTCTGGGTCAATTTGACAAGCTAAGAAATCCTCTGGAACTTGGGACATGAAGAAGTGTAGTGTAGAGTTGTAGTGGGTTGATCCTGGCTGGATGCCAGGGACCTACCAGAGCCGCTCTATCACTACCCTCTGCAAGTAGACAAGAGAGAGAAAATAGAACAAAAGGTTCATGAGTTGAGATAAGGACAGGGAGAGATCACTCACTGAAAGTCATCCCTGCTGAGTTCCATGGGCTGCAGGGGCACAGCTGCTTCAACAAGGTCTTCACCACAGGCTGCAGGGGAACCTCAGCTCTGACGCCTGGAGCATCTCCTCCCCATCCTTCTCCCCTGACCTTGGTGTCCGTAGAGTTGTTCCTCTCACATGTTCTCACTCCGCTCTTTTCTGGATGCAATTACTTATGCACAATAACTTCTTTTTTCCTTCTTAAATATGTTATCATTCCTAATTGATTAGGCTTTGGCCAGCCAGTCCATCCTGGAGCCAGCTGGCATTGGCTTTACCAGAAATGGGGGAAGCTTCTGGCAACTTCTCACAGAAGACAACCCTGTAGCCCCCCTGCTACCAAAACCTGCCCACACAAACCCAATACAATACAGGCAAGAGTTTAGCACAGGACTGATTTCACTTTGGTAGAGTTTGTTGATGCAGGTCCTTTGGCACGGCATCTATACTGCTGTTGAACCTGAGCTTGGCCAAAACACGGTATAGCTTGCTTTTTTCTTCCTCCCCTCCCTTGATATTTGATCTATTAAAAAGCACAAAATACAATCTGACTCAAAACAAGAACCAGCTCAAATGCATCAGCACCCATGGCACTGACAATCCGAATCATAAAAAATAACTGAATAGGGGAGGATCTTTGCACATTTTGGCATTCCGTGTATTGCAGGTGATAGTGCCGATCCACTGGTTGCCAACTGACTATCCTGTTGGAAATAAATGAAGAAGAATACTTCTTCAGATAAATGACTGGATATGTTTAAGAAATCTCTCTCTCACAGAATCTCCTTTCTCTGTCATTCCTTAACCTGTTATGTATATACATTACATGTATATATATTAATTCAAATTTATATTCTCTCTTTACTGTTTTCCTTTTACTTTTTGAATGAATGAATGAGTGAAATTATACAGTATTACTGTAAGTCACATAAGTAGTTTTTTAAAAAGGCTACGGGGGATTCTGCAGCTAATTATTACTCCGTCCAAATACTCCTGACAACACCCTACAGTTAGACCCAGCTGCTCTCCAAGTTTCTATGTCTCATAGGTGGTTACTTTGCCACAATTATTTTTCTATTTTGAAAAGCAGTGGTAACAATTGTTGATGTTTGACAAATAGATACAGAGAAAAAGCATTTAGTGACATAATTTTATGCATGCAATTAGTTTCATGGGGCTTAGTTTTTCGGGAATATGTAAACCTGAATGCAGTTATATAGTATGAATATTTGAGAGTAGGTGCTAGAAATCTGGCTAAATATCTCTTCTGTGTGAACGTTTTGCAGTCAACTGGAAATATGGTCCATGTATATTTTTCAGATCTTTTTTCCTGATTTCCTTAAGCCATTTTCAGTTTAAGTGATCACTAAAACAAAGATATGTAACATATAGACTATATATGAATGAGAAGAGAGCTTTCTGTCATAGAAGCAAGTAAATTGTTAATAAAACATTGCCTGCTGTGAACTGTAAACTGTATCTTTGGAAAATTGTCAAACTAACTTAGAGAACAAAGTACTCACATTTAGTCTGAAATAATGACTTTAGGTATGGAATGGCAAATACTGCAATTTAGAGAAAAGGAGAGCTTCATTAGTATTAATTTTCAAATACAAAGCTAATCAAACACTTCCTTGAGTATGTTGGATACTTAGTATGCAATAAGGTGGATTTGCAAAGTAACAAATCTAGACAGATTCAATGATTTTAAGAATACAAACTCTTAAAAAAAGCAAAAGAAAACTATTCAGTAAGTTTAAAACATCATTTAAAGTAACACGAGTCTGACTGAAATAGACATATTCCATATCTGTGTATCTATCTTCAAAAATAGTTATGAATGAGTCTGAACATGACATATACTTCATACCTTAGTGTAAGTCAACTTACATTTCATTCTGATAGCTAAACTTTAAAAATTTAGATATAAACCAGAACAGAAATAAAACACATCTTCAGTGGAAGTCCAAGTTCTTTTCAAACACAAGTTATAGAGGTTAATGATTGTCTGTTTATTATTATGACATCAAAAATATTTAGATGAGATAGTAATGATATCTGTAAGTAAATGCACATCTTAATGATTGATTTTGAAAATAGAAGCCAAGCAACACACTTTCTAGTTTAGAAATTATGACTGTGAAAAACAGTGACTTGAAAGCAAATTTAAATTTGCAGATCCTGGCACAAGCCTGACTGTGAAAATGCAAAGCATGATTCAAATAACAATCTTTATGGAATAATTCATTCATCACAACTCATTATTTCCAAGAAAACCTCCTAGAACTAAGTACATCAAGGTGGATACTGTTCGTTGTTAAAATTTTTCTTAAAATGAAATGTTTGCCTATCTAATTCTCTGACAAGTCTTCTCAACATTTTATTATCTGGTAGTACAGAAATTAGAAAAGAGGGAGTAAAATTCTCTCTTCTAATGGAAGGCAAAAAGCTGTATAAAAACAGTCAAGGACACCAGATTAATTCATAGAGAAAACTTCTGTACTGAAATATAATACACACATATATAAATATACAGTATGTGACCATGCTGTATCTTCACAGAGAGATAGGATAACAACAGCTGATTTTATAGTAACCTATTTAAGAAAAGAAGAAAGGTGAAATTCCTTGCTTCTATTTAGAAAAGAGAAAAAAAATAGCCACTTCAAGTAGGCTTAACGAAGGAATAAATCACTGACACATGACTACAAAGGTAGAGGCATACATGAGTGAGTTTCAAATTCCAAACTATCCATATTTCTAAGATTCAGTTTCCTCAAACTCTTTATAGATGAAAAGAAAAATTCTATACCACAGGAGGTAAACATGTAGGTTTCCTGTTTTCCCTCTGATCAGAACTCAATAGAGAAGAATAAATAGGTAACCCCATATGTTTCATGAAATGCCTGGTGAAAATAAAATAATATTACAAAAACTCTCTCTTTTACTGAGTTAAACTTTGAGATATCAATTATCTTCATGAGGGCAGAAAAAATTAATCTTTTTAACTAGTTAGTTTTCCACAAATTATCTCAGTTTGCAGAGGGATCATACTTCTGCAGAAAATAAAGGTTATATATAGATATACTTTTTTTCCTGATCCACACGGCCTTATGCAGTAATCAAGTTATCCTCTGGCAGACACAAAGGAATAGATTTATTTGCTTAAAACTAATGCTACCAGAAATACCTGAGGCTAATCACGACATTTCCCTGCTGTTGCATTATGGCTTAAGGCATCAGTATGATGTGGGCTGCAAAAGATTCACTCTGTCTTTCTAACAGCAGTTAGAGGCGAAACTAGATACTCGAGGGCATCTAAGATATCTCTATGATTACTTTTAAAAACTGTAAATTAGGATGTCTCCACAATGAGTTAACAAATTTCATTACCAAGGTGTAAATAGTGAGTTTCTGAATGAAGAGCAGTTGACTTCAGGCAAAATTATTTCTAATAGACAGAAGAAAGAAAAAAAAAGATTGAAAAAACTCCGTAGAATACTGAGTCAGTACTTTCTATTTATATTGTATGATTTATATTTTATAGATTTAGATTTATATTTTATAGTGTGACAAGATAGTAGCAAAGAATCATTCTATTTTACAGAAAGGCTAAATCGTGACCTTGAGATAAGACATCTGTAACCTTTGGAGTAAGATTAATGTGGTTATCTGTCTACAAACCAAATGTTTTTATTTACGTTCAAATCAAAATTTGTTTGATGGACCCTTTCAGCTTCTATGCTCCTTTAGGACAACACAAACTACAGAAAAATCAGCTGAGGCTTTGAGATAAAAGAAAAATAATCTTGGTCTGTGGGAAGGGGATTGGGGAAGGAGGGGTAGGGGTGCCAACAAAACCTTCCTGAAACAATTTTTAATGATATTCTATTTGTATGGCTTGCATATTTTGATCTCTTTAGCAAACGTTATGAATATGATTGCTTTTTCAAATTTCTGGGAAATTAATTTGAGTCACTATGACAGTAAATATCTGATATGCACAGATCCCAGAAGGAAAAGCAAGCATTAAAGAGACAGAATGATGATGTAGGACAGGTAGTTAGGTGAGCCAAGAAGGGGTAAGAAATGCAGTAGTTTGTTTGGTGGTGTTTCCTCTTCACAAAAGCTGTCTTGTTTCTAGCATTACAAACACTAGGAAGCAAAATTTACCCCATAACAGTGAAAAATCTCTTCAGAAAGTAAAAAAATCTCCCATGCATGAAAAATATGTGCATCCTTATCCACATACCTGTGTATGGTATAAAATGCATACTTGTTTTATTTCCAAATAAGGAGGGTAGAGGCTGGGGGAGGAGATAGAGCTCAGTAAGGAGGGAGTGGTGGGGGGAAAGTGTTTTTAAGATTTATTCTGCTTCTCATTATTCTGCTCTTATTTTGATGAGTAATAAATTCACTTAATATCCCCAAGTTGAGTCTGTTTTCCTATGATGTTGATCAGTGAGTGATCTTCCCCTGTCCTTATCTCAACTCATGAACCTTCTGTTATATTTTCTCTCCCCTCTCCAGTTCTGGATGGGAGTGATACAGCAGCTTTGGTGGGCACCTGGCATCCAGTCAGGGTAAATCCACCACGCCTCCAACAGGACTTCATTCTGCAACCCAAGACCTCAGCATCACACAAAAGTTAGAGCATGGCTGCTTATACAGATTTAGCTGAAACTTTATCATCACTCCTAATGCCACAGTGGTGTTCAGTTTTTCCACAAGAAATAAACAGCTAATTTAAAATACTTTGAAACACTGTTAATCACACTTGAAGTTTTTAATTACACACAATAATTTTGTAATGTTTTAAACATAATGTATTTATGAAATAATTAATTTATTTGCATGCAAGTAAATGGAATCATATTAACGCTGTAAAGACAAATTAAAGCACCATATTTCTTCATTATATAAATATCCAACCCCAGAATTGAAATACCCTCTAATGTAACTAGAAATAAATGCAGCATTTTCCAAAAGGCATATTATCATCACTAGCACATAATCTTGCCAAGTTTTTATCATAGTCCCTAATTCTGAGTAAATGTCTCATAAAATTCCAAGGGGATCAACTGAAGAAAGAGATTAGAGAAAACAGTTCTAGAAGAGCAGCCTCCTATATTTCAACAAAAATTGGAATATATTTGGACATGAGACTATCAGAATACACAAAGAACTGCTTTCTGCTCACAGACATGAGGAGCCACGAGTTTAGGTGCAAGTTCTGTGAGAGTGTCTCATAGGGCAGACAATAAGGTGTAACAAGTTACCATGGGGAAAGTGGTAGTTCTCCATCAGCTGGTCACTACACAGGTAGTAAAGAACTAAGGTTGAGACTTTCTGCTGCACAACAGTGAATTCTGTCTTATGTCTATGTAAGGGTTTTCTCCTTACCTGTACTGACTGACAGACAAAGCATAAGCTATCAATTAAATTATATGTGATCCATGGCTGTCTAACTTTCATGAGTCTGAAATTTGAGTCAAAATGCATGTCTTAACTACACCAACTTACTGCCCAAATTCCTTGTCCAAAAGCCATGTTTTGTCTTTGCATTAAAATTTTAAAAGTTCTATCCACTGCAGTCACAAACTGCTCTATCTCCTGTGTGAATCAGTTCTCATGATTTCCTACTGCCGTGCAGACAAAACTGTGAATTGCTGGGCTTTGCAAATCATGATTAGAAGTGTTATTCAAGAACCTTGTTGCAATTCAACTCTGAGTGGGCAGAATAGGAGAAAAGGGGAGGTGGAAAATGGTACTTGGGAGTTGAAAAGCACAGAAACTGTAATTGCATATCCAGTATGGAAAAAACCATAATTGAAATGCTCCCACATACCCATTTTATACCTAGTTGAATGAGTTACCCGACACAAGGTCCAGGCTCAGGGACAGAACCATTCTCATACTGGTCATGTAATAAAGCAGCTGCAAGAACACTGTACTGGGTGTAACAGGTAGGCTGGCTGAGTCTCTGGTGACTGCAGGATGCATTCACCTGGCTGGAGGAGGCTCTGAGCTACTCTGGGCCAGTCGCAGCTGACTTTGGCAAGCTCTGACACTGCTGTAAACAACTCCTCTTGCACCAAAATTGCAGCAAGGCAGGGGAGCCCCCAGTGCCCTGATTCATACCTGTTCAGGAAAGAGCAGCAGTTACTGGAGGCATGAGAAAATGGAGAAAACACCTCCAGAGGAATGGAGGGGACACATGGAAGGAGACATTGCTAGGGACAAAGATGAAGCTGCACTACTGAAAAGAACCACTCCATGCCAGAGGACGCACCTCTGAGGCACTGTAGACTGCAGGCAATATAGGTTAGGAAAGAGACACCTCCAAGGGAGCGACAATTCTAAGTGACCATACATAGAAATGGGGAAGCAGCAAGGACCAGCAGAAAGAAAACATTGCTCATTGACCCTACACTCATGCATGGACAGAAGGATCAGAGAGAGACAAGTATAATGTGAGCTGAAAACAAGGGAGTTTGAGATGTGGAGGGAGACCACTAAAGTTAAGCACAAGCATGAAAAGTATTTCTTCGTTAGTTTATGTTTTCTTTTTTTCCTTTTTTCTCAATATCCAGATCAATAATTAATTTAATTAATTTTTTTATTAGTTAACAATAAATTAAGTAAAATTCTCTGATTTGAGACTTTTGCCCACAACAGGTGCCATACCATACCTGAGGGTCTTGGCCTATTATGGGCACAGCAGAAGAGGAGACAAATCTGGAAATAGCTACAAGACTGTTGTTGAAAAGACACCTAGACTGGTAGGAAGATAAACTGTTTTGTTCAGTAGCAGGAAACTTTCCAGTTTGTTTTGGGTCTTCAATATTTTTTACCAGTGAGGTAAGACCAGTCATAGGTGGAACCAGAAATAGTGATATGAACCATCAGGCGGCAGAATCATTTAGGAAGTCGTGGAGGAATATGTAGCTGTAGGCAACAAGACACTATCAACCAACCTATGTGGGTGATGTAGTAACATCTGATTTGTCCAATATTGGACCAATGAACCAACCAGGAAAACCAGGCAAATACTGGAGACCTTCCTTCATTCAATGTAACCTTACTTAAAGTTTCCTCTTATCTAAAGTAATGTAAAATCTGTCGTTGCTTTAAGGGAATGATCTCTCTAAAGGTCATGTCCCACCTAAATCATTTTATGGTTGTAGAGGTTTGGTTTGGGTTTTTTTAGCTCACATGATATTCAACAATTATTATATAACATTTACATAAGCAATCGTGATTTAGCCTGTGTTCAGATAAAGTAGTCCACTGTTCATCTCTCCTTAGCTCTCTCTTCCATGGTCACTCAGACCACAGAACAAGATCTGTATGATAGATACCTGCTGACAATGCTTCTAACATACAAAGTAACTGAATCCAAAGGAAGGGTCTGAATCCAAAATCTCTAAACTGAGAAAAAGGTAGTCTGGTCAGAGTTCTCACTGGGAAACCATCTGTGCAAGAAAAAAACCTAATGTTCCTCCATTACAGTACAGTATTTCCAAATTGCATGAGTTTTCTCAGGCATGATGTCCACTAGTACACCACTGTGCTCAACTTTACAAAGCCTATCTGGTCTTTCAGGCCAGAGTCATAAAAGTTAAGAGTTTAATATTTGGCAAAGGAAAGAAAATGTGAATTTGTTTCTCTCAGGTGCTGGCTACACATCCTTTCTCCCCTGCCTGAAATAACCCTTCTCCTTGAGATTTTGGAGCCATGACTAGAAAACTTTCTGTTCTAGCTCTATCATTTCTACACTAACAATATTCTGTATTTTAATATATTTTGTTGCTAACTCAATTTCTGGATGAACAGAAAATGTCTTCCAAAGACCTGGGCCCAAACTCAAGTGTCAAATACTCACTTATGTCAGTCTGGTTATGGCTAGCTGCAACAAAGGTGGACCGGTCACATCCACATAATGAGTTCTTGTCTCTGGTTTCCTATGCACACAATGTGGTCTCAGCGTGTTGGCTTTATTCTGGTGTGGTTTTCCAGTTTCAGGCTTTTGAAATAATATCTTTGCACACCACAGGGGCAGTGTTTTTATCATATGATAGCATAGGATTTTTTGTGAGTACTGAAATGTGATACAAATACATGTGCAGGTGTCAAAGGGTACAAAGCCTACAAGGCTGACACTGGAGGAATGTATGTGATTAAAGACAGACCCTGATTCATCTAACTATTGCTTTTGGAAGTAATTGTGCATACCTGTTGCCTTTGAAATTGCACAAAGCAGAAACAGATAATTAGCACTGTGGATGGTCCAGGAAGACAGTGTTCAAGCTTGCTTCATAATATTTTTCTTTAGTAGCACAGATAAACTGAATTATTTTCCTCAAAAGTCATGCTAAAAGCGGATCTTTGAAGATCCACTGAAAACCTCTGAGACATAGAATTTGTTAACATATTCTGAAAGTTTTTCACACAAATTATTTTCAGAAACCTTATTTTACTGGTTAAGTCTAGATGTAAAAATTGAAAGTCTGACACAGTCTCACCTGTACATGACTGTAATGTTCATTACATCAGAATCCATTTTCTATGAATATCCTCCAGTATTGTATAGTAAAAAAAAAAAAAAGGTATCTCTAATACTCAGTATCTCAATAAAGCAGACATCTACAGGTATGCAATATGTATTGCAGCACCAATTTATCAGGCTTCAGGGATCTGAGGTACCAAGACTCATGTCTCAGCACTTCTGCTAGATTTGTGCACTAAGTCTAACAGGCTGCTTTATGCCTGGTTTTATCCATTAGTTGCTGATGATTTTCTGTGATGAAGACTAGACCACAATATCAATGGCTAACAATGAAAATTACTGTTTTTGTAAACTCTTCACTCTTTCTGCTAAATCTCTCTAAGCATTTGATTCTTTACTTATATTACTTTTTTCCTTCTCTTGAAGTATCTTGTTCCATTCATGGAGGACTTTGTGCTCTTCTTGGAGAGCTTTCTCCTGACTTCCTAGGGCCTTTTTCTCATTTAAAGGGCCATGTTCCCCTCACTGAGGGGAAATTTCTCCTCACTGAGGGATTTTTTTCTTCACAAAGAGCTTTCTTCTCTACCTGAATGATTTTGTTGTCCTCTTGAAAAGCTTTAAGCTGGTCCTTGAAGGCTTTGTGTTTCTCCCATAAAGCCAAAGAGCTTTTTTCTTCAATTCAAATGCTCATTCTTATCCTTTGAGAGTCCTAATCTCTTCTCTGAGGGCTTTATTTTTGTTAGAGGGCCTTTTGCTGTTTCTCGAGGTGTTTTGTTTCCTCCGAAGTGTCCCTGTGCTTCTCCTGAAGGATTTTAATCTGTTCCCAAAGGACTTTGTTCTCTCTTTGAACACTTCGATTTTCCTGATAATAGGCTTTGTTCTCCATAGGAAAAGCTTTGTTTTTTTGCTGAAGGTTTTGATTCTCTTCTTGAACATCCAGATTCTCCTTCCAGTTTGGTTATATTGTGCTGTATGAGAGGAGATGGCGAATGAGGGCAACAGAGATAAATTGCCGATTTTCCCTAAAGAATATTTATCTATTGAGTCAAACACTTTTTCACTTATTTGCTCCACTCAGGGGCCATGCTATGGTCCAGGTGAGTGATTCCACCTTTCATAAGCAGTAGTCATGGAACTAAGAATAGAAGTCAAGTGTCTGTGAATAACATATAAGTAAGTAAATACATCAATATAGTACTAAATCTGAAACAAAAATTATGGTAAATCAATACTGACACTTGACAAGCACTGCCTGCTTTTACATGTACTGAAGTATATACAGCAAATTAAATTTCACAAGGCTAAATTAATTATACCAAAGAAAAAACGAAAGGTTATTTCCTTTTAGAGTCTAAAAACTTTGGTAATCTTTCTCATTATATAACTTGATTATATAACTGAGATAAGGTGCCATTATGTGCAACAACTTTTTCTGGTTGTTTATTCCTTATTCTACCCTGCTGGGACAATGTTATACTGCTTAGATTGGAGTATAAGTACAGGCTAAGTAGGATTTTTATAAGCTTATTTCAATATAAAGGACAACATTGTAAAATCAGGCATGTTTTGGATATATGCCTGATGTTTGCTAGGAACACTAAACAATTAGGTACTATGACACTCAATCATATAATTTATATATACAGCCAAATACAGACACATGTATATATATAATGAAGAAATTTCCAGATGTTCAGAGAAGCTATATCTGTGGAGTATGCAGCAGAAAAATTATGATAAATTAAGGAATTCATACAGTAGTTACTGTTGTGTTATCCTTGAATCAGTTTGCCATCTGGCAGATCTGTCAGGTGAGGTTGTCCTCAATGATGTCATTTTAAAAGGCATAGCAGCAGTGACACGGCAATGAATGGCAATGGTGATCAAAAAAGTAGTGTTCATCTGAAGGGCATTATAAGGATTGGTAGGGTTATGATTTTCTAGCAAGTTGATCTTTGTTTTTATCAATACATTTTTCATGTTTCTCCATCTGCCATGTTCATTCAAAACATTGTTGTCCAGCTGGTTAAACGGGGTTTTTTGGTGATTTGTATTGATGGCTGCCATGAAATTTTCTTTCACAGACTTTGAGAGTGAGCTTTTACTCCTAGCCACCTCAGCACAAATTTGGAGTAACTATTTGGAATTATTTCTAAATTATAGAAATTTTGTAGATGAAACAATATATGGTCTTTATATCATACAAATTACACTAAGATTATTAGTATTTGGAATTACAAATGTTCGAGTAAATTTAGCAAAGGCACATGAAAAGTGAGAATTAAATAATAAAAGAACATTATGGTGGGGTGTCTGCAATCTTCATTACTTCCCAAGCAACCTTATTTTTTTCCAACTGAAACAAGATTCATGCATTTTATGACAACCACTGTGCTTTGTTTGAAAAAGATGATAAACTATTTCAGATGCATGAAAATTTTAGATTAGACCGGTAACTTGTCCAGTCTTTATGAATTTTGTGGGGCAGAGGAATACTGTATTCCACCTAAAGTATAAAACTATTTCCAATATTTGTTATCCGATCGAAGCAACTAATACATGGGGTTTTTTTAATCATACACTGTGTGCTCAGGATATTAAAAAAAGTCCAGTGAGCTTACACTGAGTTTTGGCAATTCTGTTTAAATCACTGCACACTTCACATCATCCCTTTGTACTGCCTCTCAGTTCTGTTCTGTATGTTAATTAGGTAGGGGACTGAAATATGACATGTAAAATGCTCAGTAATCCCAAGAGATGAATATACACAATTCCCACTGAAAAATTTACAGGATGATCAGCCCTCTGAATCTTTTTTCTCCAGGATATGTTATTCCCCTGCCTGCTCATGCAAATTAAATAGGCAATGCAGATGAGTAATACTGAAACCTATAATATCAAACAAGATCAGTATCTTGGGTTCGTGTATCTTTCCCTGTCTTTTTACCTCACTTTAACTCCTCAAGAACAATTTAAATCTTATTTCTTTCATGGTTATCACTGATATATGTCTGAACATTATAGCTTAGTTATTATTTTCTTCTGCTCCCTTAAAAACATCATAGTGAATAAAAAAAAGTAGTTCACATATGTCAGTACCTGTTGCAGTTATTTTCATGTTAAAATGTAAAGTTTAAAGTAACACTGGTTATTTTGACATGTAGGCCACCTTCTTTTATAATTTAGAAATGTAAGTAGTAGGAAAAAGCTGTCAGTTTCAACAAGGGACAAAGAATAAGGCCATATTTCCTCCTCAACCTATATAGAGAAAGAAATGAAAATCTGAGCTTGGAAAAGAACAAATTTTATGAACCCAGTCCAGAGCTGGACTAAAAGCAGTGCAGATATATTTATACCAATAATTATTTACTTCAATAGGAATTATTAACATTATTTTCCCATTAATGAAATTAAATGAAATATTTATTAAATAATAAAATTACTAAAATAGTAATGTGTCTGAGAGCATTGTCCAAACACTTCTTGAACTCAGACAGGGTTGGTGGTGTCCCACTTTCCTAGGGAGCCTATTCCAGTGCTCAACTACCTCTGGGTGAAAAAACTTTTCCTTATACCCAACCTAAATCTCCCCTTTCCACTACTCCTTTCACTGGTCATGTACCTGCCCCTTCTCTACTCCTTGTGAGGATGTTGAAGACTTCAATGAGGTCTCCCCTCAGTCTCCTTTTCTCCAGGCTGAACAGAACAAGTGACCACAGCCACTCCTCACATGGCTTCCCCTCAAGGCCCTTCGCCATCTTTATTACCCTCCTTTGGACGCTCTCCAAGAGCTTAATATCTTTCTTATATTGTAAGACCCAAACCTGCACACAGTATTCAAGGTGAGGCCACACCAGTGCAGAGCAGAGAGGAACAATCCCCTCCCTCGACCAACTGGCAATGCTTTCCCTTATGCCCCCCAGGACACAGTTGGCCCTCCTGGCTGCCAGGGCACTGCTGACTCATATTCAACTTGCCATTGACCAGGACTCCCAGGTCCCTTTTCACGGCACCGCTTTCCAGCATCTCATCTTCTGTATGAATGTCGGGGTTTGCCCCATCCCAGTTGCAGAATCTGGTACTTGCCCTTCTTAAACTTCATACAGTTGGTGTTTGCCCATCTCTCTAATTTTTTGAGGTCTCTCTGCAGGGCCCTCTGCCCTTGAGGGAGTCATTCACACCACTGTTTGCTTATCATAGGATACGTGAAATATAGCAGAGTTCTAAGATAGCTCAAATAAATAGAAATTAAAAGCCATTTTTATAATATTTCAAATATTACATTTTACTATTGTATGTAATTTTTGTAGTGAGCTCTATGAGTGAAGATAATGGCAGGATATCATTGCAATGCACACTGGAGATGATTCTTTCAAGGGCACAATGTATGTAATACCTAATATAATAGTGAAAATAATGGCCTAGGCAAAATATAATTTCAGTTTACCAGCTCTTAATTCTGGTTGTTCTGATGAGAAAGTAAAAGTTATATTTTTCAAAATAAAGGTTTAGTCTAGAAATTTTACATTACAGTGAAGTGCAACAATCTAGACTTTTTTTATGACACCCACTCTGAGAGGATGTATAATATCATGGCATATATGGCATCTATGAAAGATGCAGAAGAAAATTTGAGTTCCTTCTGCAAGCTAAACAAAAACTCATCTATAAACCAGTTTCACTTACAAGCATTTTGAATGTCCTCACTACCCACTCTTATCTCTACTGCTCAGTAGAAATGAGTAGCACAGCAGGCATATTCTTAACCTTTCAGGTGACACTAGCTAACAATTCTGATCAAACTCTGACCTCAAAATAGCTTAGCCCAAGTACATGCAAAAAACCCCAGCATAGTTCAAAGAATATGTTTCTAAAATAGAAATCACACACATTTTATAACTTCTATTGCATATGCCAGTTGCTGTTGAATAAACCTAAAAAAACAGATTGAAACCTAAAAACCTAACTGCCATATTTGGCCCATCTGGCACTTTTACTATTCTGACAATTTTATGCTGATGTGGCTTCTTTTTTAGGTCATTCAAACTCATGATTTTCACTCCCAAGTGGATATAATATTTATGTTGTTGCTTTCAGGAGACTGAAACCCTGGACTAAGACAGATCTTTGTTCTACCTGCTGGAGATTAGCAGAGTACCACAGAGAGCAAAAGCTGATGGTGCTGTACATCTGTGCATTCAACATTCAGTGGCACTAAGCCACTGATCTCTTTTCTGCATGACCAACTGACTAATTACTTTACTTGGCCTTTTTGAGTCCCTTCAATTAATGCAATGCGCAGTTGCACACAGTAATGGAGTCACCCATACAGAATAGAATCTGGGCCAGAATTAGTCTCTAAGTCCCAGAAGCACCTGTTACAAATACAAAGTGTCCAGATGGTCTGGTCTTTGTGGGAAAGTGTCAAGAATTGACTTATCTGTCTTTCTTACTTTTGGTTTAAGGTCATAAACATGATTCTTCTGAAGCAGAAAACTGATTCACTCTTAGGAAAAAAAAAAAAAAGAAAAGGAAGAAAAGGAAAAAAAAGAAAAGAAGGAAGGAAAGAGAAAGAAAGAAAGAAAAAAGAAAGTAAGAAAGAAAGAAAACCTTAAGATAAATGCAAAACCTACTCCATTTTGTAAATCTTAATCACCCAAAGGAGCTCATTGTTATCATGTTCTGAGCAGGAAAATGGGATTAGCCTGTGATTACAGTACAACCTTCAATATCATTAGATAGATTTATTTAAACACAACTGCAACCCATAAATATGTGAAATATTTAGTGACTGCAAATTTCACAGTTTGTAAATTCAATCTTAAATCTCCAATCAGCTATTTTACTTTGGTTTTGCTTAGAAACACTAAAAAAATACTGTTATTCTTTCACTTTTTTTTTTAATGAATATCAGTTATTTGAGTTTATAGCAGTGAGGAGTGTTCCTGAATGTTAATTCACTTCCTAAGAGTGCATTGCTTCATTCACGAATGTTTTTGCTCCACTGGCAATAACCAGAGAGTTTGCATTCCATGCCTTCTCAGCTGCATGAGATGAAGAAAGAAATACAGAGTTTTTTGTCAGATCCCAAAAGCAGTTAGGATATCTCAAGCAATAACCAGAAGAAGGGCAGTCATGGCTTCCTAATAAGATTATTTTAATTAAACAAAGCATGGAACACATTAACAGCAATATAAGTAATAACCAGCTGGTTTATGCATTGTTGAAAGCTCTCTTATTTTCTACTTCATGTCTCCCTCCCTTCCTGCCTTCTTGTCTTCTGTCCTCTTTCTGCCTTTATATAGCCACTCACTGTGAGAGTAGTAAGAGAAAGAAAAAGAGCAAGTTGATGTGGGAAGATGGCTGGGGGTAGAAAATAGAGGAAATCAAGTTATATTCACATCCTAATAGAAATTATAATGGTACGGAAATTATAGGGTAAAACGTAGCTGCTACTCCCTGGATGGAATGCAGTTGCCATGCTCTGCAATGATTATCCCATACAACAGTAATGACCTGCTAAGGAGGATGGAGCGAAGGGTGGAGCGGAGTGAAGACACTGCAGCTAGGCTCTGTAGAAATCCTTGCAGGGAAGGGAACTAGATGGTACTTTGCAGCTGATAAACCACATAGCATCTGTCAACCAAGAGAAATAGGAGAAGATGTCCTGCTGAGCCAAGAACTTTAATGAAATCTCTGTCCTCAAATGAACTTGATTCATTAAAGCCTAATTGTAATATTAACACACACACCTCCAACTCAAAGTTACCACTCCCCACTGGGCATGCACTCTATATTTTTTGACTTTATTTTTTTGTATCTTTAGAAGTGAGGCAAGAAAAATTTGCACCAATTAGCAACAAAAAAGGGGGGAAAATTTAGAGAAGATTCCATTGTAACTGCTGGGATCAGTTGACAGGCTGAACCTGTCTTCTCCCTCATGGAGATGCCTATTGGGTAAGAACCAAACCCTACACGCACTGAATAGTTTATTGGGGATTAAAGTTGGTTTGTATATTGCTTTAAATATGTTTTTGATACTATTACCATGAATCTTCGAACCTTAACCTGTCACAATTTTATATTAATAAAGACTGCTATTCCTCAAACTGTTAGTGGCGGCCCTTCCTGGGCACTGGCAGTGGCTGACATCAGGTAAGACACTCAAATAAACTAGGAAGACTCACTGAGGGGTCTCCCTTATGCTGTTGGTGTAGTTCCCTGAAAAGGGCAGTCGAATTGCCCTCCAATCCAGCAGGACTGTTCGGTGATGGATCCCCATAATGGGGCACTTTCCTGGAACACTGACATACAAATTAAACACTAAGAACTGAGGAAATCTCCCCACATCAAGGGTCCAGAAAATCTCCCCTTTTCATGTGACAGTGGAGGAAGGGAAAGAGGATGCTATTTCAGTAGAAGGAAAAATTGAATAAAACATAATTTCTGCCCACCAATTATTTCACTTTTGTCACATATTCGTTCTTCTGCTTAATGCCTGTAAAATTTAAAAGCCCAAAGCCCTCATTGCCTTACCCCTACATATTCACTTAACACAAAAAGAGAAATCACAATTAGCTTTTTGAGTTCCAAACTCAAATTTGAACAACAGTAGTAATGAATTCATGCCGGTCTCATTGGAATCATGCCCATTTTTATTATTCATAAGCACTGAAGTAATATTGGCTACTATAAATATGTAGGAGACATCCAATATTTTTAATCATAAAGTACAGTAACAGCTACCAGCAATAATTATGGAATTTTTTATAGTTGATGTATTATTTTCCTTGGATTTTTGAGAAGCTTTAATGTATACTGAACAAAATTTCTGTATTTTCAATGGCTCAAGAGAGATATGGTACTTGAAATAAATCTAAGTGAATTGCTTCACATGATGTTTTAAAATATCATCAGTAATCAATATTTCACTGGATTTTTGGAAGACTCTTTTCACAGAACTAATATTTGAATTTTAAAATGTGAAAAGAGTATGGCAGTGGCATGAGGAAAGCATACTGTTTATATAACCCAAGGACAGAAAATGCAGTATTTGCTCTTAATTGTAAGTCATCGGAAAGCTAAGCTGCTATTTTTGTAAAACATATGGAAATACAATACAGGGCAATGTTGTTAACACGTCAGAAAGGGTGAGTCATGCTTTGTTATGCTTCATCCTCACTTTATTTACTTAGAAAACAGATGAAATGCTGCATACCCTATGTTCCAAGAAAGAACAGTGGATCCAGTGGGGCAGGGCTAGAACTGTGGGCATTTACCTGGACATTTTCTTCTAAAAGCATATCTGCTCATTCACCTGGTTGTATCTGGGCAGTCAGATGTGGAGCAGAGCTCAGCTTCAGAGCCACTTATGTACGTGGGCATCATAAGGGAAAAATACTGGGCCAGATCCAACAGCCTGACAGAGGTGAGTCTGCTGCCGCTTCCAGGTGCAATCTGTAGGAAAGCTGAGCATCTACTCCCAGTAGGCAAGCGTATACAGAGCACACATGTTCACCAGATATATCACAGATTCATAGGACAGTTTGGGTTGGAAGTGACCTTGCAGATTATCAAGTTCCAACCCCCGTGCCATGGACAGGGACATCTTTCACTAGCCCCATCCAACCTGGCCTTGAACACTTCCAGGGATGGGGTATTCACAACTTCTCTGGACAACCTGTTACAGGCCTTTACAGCAAAGGAGTTCCTCCTAATATCTAAACTAAACCTACCCTCTTTCAGCTTGAATCCATTCTCCCTTGTCCTGTCACCACATGCTCTTGTAAATAGTCCCTCTCTGTCTTCCTTGCAGGCTGCCTTTATGTACTGAAAGTCCACAATTAAGTCACCCCAAAGCTTTCTTTTTGCTAGGCTGAATATACATACATGCATACATATATATGTGTGTATATATATGTATATAAACATAAAAATATATATGTATATAAATATAAATATATATGTATATAAACATAAATATATATGTATATATGACTGAACAGAACAAGACAGATACATTCATCACTCATACAAACACAGTCACCATCAGTAGGCTTATCCGTTCCCCTCCTTGGCTAAACAGGATGGTCGGCTAGTGTGAGTGTGTATATCTGTACACATAGGCACAAGGTAGTTCCCTTCAGCAGCTGGGCTCAAATGAAGTCAGCTCAGTAGCTGCCCCCAGATTATAGTTTCCTTGGTTGCAGGCGTTTGGACATATGTAGGCTGTAGCCCTACTCATGTCTCTAGTACAGACTACCCTTTCTCCCCTCCCCACCTCCTCCTCTGTCCCTTACACACAGACACACACTTGGTCAGGATGTGAGTCAGTCTCCTATCATCTTGCTCTTGGACATGCACCACCCTACCTGTCTTCCAGGCCACTTCACCCACTCACTGTCTAGTCCAGCAGGATGTTTCCTAGTGATCACTCATTCACTTGCATGGCCATTCTCTCTATAGGTGCTGGCTAACACAGGGGCCTTGTGACCCGACATCCTACTCCGGTGGCTGGCAGTTCAGTATGCTCAGTCCAGCTTCTCCAGTAACGGGTACAAAGGACACATGGGCCCTGCAACCTGTGGTCTGACTCCAGCTGACATACCAAGATCCCTATACACACACACGCCACACCCACATCCTCCCAGTCCCTCCCACAGGAAACAATAAGAAAGGAATTTAATAACTAAATGAGGTGGACTGTGCTGACCAGATGCAGACAAGTGTCTCGAAGTATTGATACCCAACTGGACCTTTATACTCCATTATTCACTTATTTGTCCATTTTTGTTCCTCCCCAAATCACCTGAATCCATTTTTCCTTCCTTTGGTTCCTCCTCAAAACATTCCATACTGAGTCATGCGCACAGCTGAAACATTCACCCCCACAGCCACTATGTGTCCCTATTATGACGCGCCTTTGAACCTAGGGTAACTGAGGTTCTGGTCAAGAATAGATCCCTTGAGGTGGTTTGGAGTGAAATGACACTGAATGACCAGTGTTTATATATATATATATATATGTTGCAAGAACTGCAATTTCGTCTGTCACTACCCCCACTGGAAGGAAGGGGTAGGAAAACAGTTCACCCCCAACAGGACTCACTGTGGTTCTCAGCTGAGAGCGTCCCAAAAGCTCCTCCTTTTCTCCCAGCGAGCACAGAGACTCTCCAATGAAAACACAGCAGGTCCGCCTGGAGTCACGAGGCAGTGTGCAAAAAAACCAGTCGAGAGCAGTGATCCGGCTTCACCAGGACGAGAAGCCAGAAAGCCTGACTTCCAGGCCTTCTCTCCAAATGCCCGCACGCAGATCCCCGTCTCCATCCCAGAGAGCAAACTCTGCCGTCTGCCTCCTTGAAAGAGAACCCAGCAGTCTCAAAAACTCTCCCCCCCGAGCAGAGCCAGCCTTCGAATGGGCCATTAGCTAGGAATGTAGGTCAGCTGGCTAAATCTTTCGTAAAGCTAATGACTTTCTTCCCCCACTCACTCCGGTTTTCTTAGAATGGAGCAGGGAAAGGAAAATTCAGCTCTCAGATTTATAACCTATAACACCCTCTTCAGTCCAAAAGGAGGTCCAACACGTGAACATGCCGTCCAAGGCTCTCCGGGGACAGGCCTGGGACAGGGCCAGACACGGTGTGCCTTCCTCTCTGTACCTAAGTCACGTTACTGCTTGCCTTGGTGCCCCTGCACTCTGTGGAGGTGGGGCTTTGATGGGCTGATGACTCCTGAAATGGGCCAGAAAGTAATGAGGGTATAGTATTATTTGGACTCTCCCTCCTGCTATTGTCTTTCTGTGCTCTGTTGTGGATGTGGAGGTAATCTCTTAGAACATCACTTAACAGGTATATCTGCTAGCACACACACAGTCTGCTCAGTAGAGTCTGTTTCTAGAAGCCAGCTTTCTTCATTGAAAAATGTGAACTGACTGAGAGCAACTGTGAGTGTGAAAAATGTGTATTTTAAAGCCACCGGTTTCTTTGAACCCCTGTGATGGCACTGGAAACTCCTCTGCATATCATTACCCATACAATCATTTTAGAGTAAGGAATATTGTAACAATTTAGCTGCACTTTAACATGAATGATTATGCAAAAGAAATCTATTTATCTTCCTAAATAATAACAGTTAATAAATATATCTTCCTAGCTGTTAACTACAAACTATATATATATAATATAAACATATTTATATGTTTATATGTATACTTTTATATATATCCACGCAATATTATATGTATGATTATAAATGACAAATTAGGTGGTTTCATGTATTTTTTTTCACCTCACGCAGATTGAAATTCATCCCACCGAAATTCTAACATCTAATAGCTAAGCACTTAAATCCAAATTAGTCTGTTTAGACTTTTTTCACAATCACTTCAGAGAAATGCATATTTCCAGAGGGAGATATATCTATTAACATAGGAATCTAAGGGAAATAAATCAGAATCAGTGCTATTATCTAGATGGGCATATTTTTGTTCATTAATTCAAGCTGACTAGCAAAGCTTAGATATCTGTATTTCAGTTAAATGAGGTAGTTAGAATCCAGCATCCTGTAGCAAAGGTAGAAAGCAGCTGTCAGAAAACATCTCCTCATCCATCTAAAATGTGAAATTTTTCATTACATCCTTTTCATAGGACAAAATGCAATAAATGGTAAAAAAATTAAATGTTTATAGTATTTTCCATTTCCTTTGAAAATTACCTTGTGAAATTCATATTCATGGGCACATAGGTCATTTAAGAGAATAAGACCTAATTTATTGGAACATACCAAATCAGTATCTGACAGAGAAAAGACATTTTTGCAGTATCTTTCTAACTTGATTTGATATAAATATGAAGGAAGAATTAACATCCTGAAGCATGTCATGCCTCTACTCCTACCTGTTCAATCAGTGACAGGCTGAAACTGTAGCTCTTGTCATCATTCTTAATAATAGCAGAAGATCCTTTGCTCAAAGATGCACCTGAAATCAAAATCTTCATTTAGTTATGCTTCCTTATAAACACACATAACTTTTCTAGGAATCATTAACAGTTTGCTATACTCAGACCTCTTCATTCAAATCTGCCTTTTCAAATAAACAGCATGACAGAACTTGAAGTCAGATAAATACCCTGCATTTGCATTAATTGCATAGAATCCCTTCACTATGAAATGGATACTTACAAGATGTAATTAATCTCATATGAAATTTGGCATCTAAAATACACTGTATCAATTCTTTCTTGTTGTAGGAGACTGGAGGAATGGATGACCGGCTCAAAACTACCAGGTGGGAATTAGTGGTGTTGGTAGAGAGCCAGCTGAATATGAGCCAGCAGTGTGCCCAGATGGCCAAGAAGGCCAATGGCATCCTGTCTTGTATCAGAAACAAGTGGCCAGCAGGATTAGGAAAGAGATTGTCACATTGTACTTGGCACTGGTGTGGCCGCACCTCGAGTACTGTGTTCTATTTTGGGATCCTTACTTCAAAATGGGCATAGAGCTGCTGGAGCATCTCCAGAGAAGGGCACAGAGTTGGTGAAGGGTTTGGAGCACAAGTCTTATAAGGACAAGTTGAGGGAGGTGGAGTTGTTTAGCCTGGAGAAAAGGAGGATGAAGAGGGATCATATAATATCTGAAAGGAGGTTGTAGCGAGGTGGGATTCAGTCTTCTCCCCCAAGTAACAAGTGATAGGACAAGAGGAATTGCCTTACGAAGGAATATGAAGCTGGTGAAGGGTCTAGAAAACAGGTTTTATGAGAAGCAGCCGAGGAAACTGGGATTGTTTAGTTTGGAGAAGCGGAGGCTTGAGGGATCTCATTGATCTCTACAACTACTGGAAAGGAGGATGTAGTGAGGTTGGAGTTGGTCTCTTCTGCCTTGTCTCAAGTGAAAGGAAAAGAAATGGCCTGAAGTTGCACCTTGGAAGATTAAGGTTTAGGGGTGATTATGGTGGTGCTAGGTTGATGGTTGGACTAGATGATCATGAAGGTCTCTTCCAATCTTGATGATTCTGTGATTCTGTGAATTCCTCGATAAAGTAGGCTTTTATATTAAAAACAGTAGCAATTTCTAAGTTGTCAGTATTTGACAAAATCTCTTAATACCACTAACTATGGCTTCAAGAGGGCAAAATCCTACTTGTCAAACAATTTCCATTCAAAACAAGGTAACCCACTTACTCAACCAAGGGAATCCAGTTGATGTAATCAGTTTGGATTTCAGTGAAGTTTTTGATACTGTCTCTCACAGTATCCTTCTGGACAAAATGTCCAGCACACATCTAGATAAATCAAGACAAGTACCAGATTCTGTGCCTGGAACAGGGCAAACCTGGATGTACATACAGACTGGGGAATCAGAAGCTGGAAAGCAGCACTGTGGAAAGGAACCTGAGGGTCCTGGTCAACAGCAAGTTGAATATGAGTCAGCAGTGCCCTGGCAGCCAGGAGGGTCAAACATATCGTGGGGGGCATCAGAGAAAGCATGGCCAGCCAGTCAAGGGAGGTGATTGTCCCCATCTGCTCTGCCCTGGTGCAGCCTCACCTGGAATATTGTGTGCAGTTTTGGGCACCATAACAGAAGAAAGATATTAAGCTCTTGGAGAGTGTCCAAAGGAGGGTAATGAAGATGGTGAAGGGCCACGAGGGGAAGCCTTATGAGGGATGGTTGAGGTCACTTGGTCTGTTAAGTCTGGCGGAGACTGAAGGGAGACCTCATTGCAGTCTACAACTTTCTCATGAGGGAGAAGCAGAGGGGCAGACACTGATCTTTTCTCTGTGGTGACCAGCAACAGGACCCAAGGGAATGGCATGAAACTGAATCTGGGGAGGTTTGGGTTGGGTATTAGGAAAAGATTCTCCTTGGACACTGGAACTGGTTTCCCAGGAGAGTGATTGCAGCAACAAGCCTGACAGAGTTCAAGAAGTGTTCAGAAAATTCTCTCAGGCACGTGGTGTGATTCTTGGGGTTGTCCTGTGCAGGGCCAGAAGCTGGACTTGTGGGTCCCTCCCAACTCAGGTTATTCTATGATTCTGTGATTCATTGCCTTTCTTAGACTTAAATAAATTCTTAAATTGCCAAAAAACCTACTGAAGTGTGAGGACATTATTAAAGCAACTTTGTTTCCAGAAGAATTGATTGGTTTTTAAAGGTTCAGAACAAGTATTTGTGTATGTATTTAGAGGCCTGACACCAGTCATTTATGTTTGGTTGGGGATGTGATTTGTCTCTAGGAGGAAGCATAATGCAATAATTACAAAGGTGAAAAGGAAAAGACAGTGAAAACTCTGCTTCTGCTTCCACTCCTCTGTGAGGCCCAGAATCTTTAGCACATGGTTCCCTCCCTATTCAGTGGGATATTTCTGAGGATATTTCCAGCCCCTCTTTTTTTTTTTCGTTTTAATGTACTGGAAAACACAACTATGTGTCGAACACTCCCATGTATTTCCTCAGTCCACTACTGAAGGCTTTGTATGTTTGTAGCCCTTTCCTATGAAGAGCTAGGTAGCCTCTCATGGAACATCCTGAGTGCCACATCCACCGGCACATTGCTGTGTGCAACACAGTTGAGGGAACTGATCTTTACTGGTCAAGGTTTTCTGCATTAAGGTAGATCTGCAGTGTCAGAAAGAGACAGTGTAAGGCTCTTCCTGGACCTCAGAAAGAGATCAGGAAAGGTCCATAACCAAATGACGTAATAAAGTAGACACTTAAATAAGGCAGACTAAAAAGAGGAATGCAGATGGTGGGCAAATCCTACACAGAGAGTGAGTCAATCTTATGTCACTTCAATGCTGGGAACCCTGCATTCATGCACCCTCAGACAGACGCCACAGGGATTCACTCATGGCAAGCTGAGCAGATCCCACCCCTGGAGAGAAACTCCTCTTTTTTGGTATTTTGAGCTGTTTTAAGATTGTCTCAAGATAAAACACCTCTTTGTATCATTCCTGCTGTTATATAGAAAAAAGGTTACATGAGAACTCCTTGCTGGACTTTCAGACAAAGGCACGTCCTTGCTAATAGTATAATGGTTGGCACAGCACAGTACAGTGCAGCACAGACCCGGACTTACTCAGTTTAGCTGCTTTGTGGATCACTAACTACTCAATACACAATTGACTTGTGAACAGGATCACTACACCTGGTATCTATGCTGAATATTAGGTAAAGTAAGATAATCATTCCAATGTTAGAATGGACTGAAAAAGTCATGTCAGCTAATTTCAGAATGGGCTTCACAGTTATAAGAGTTCAGACTCTGCTCACAACTATCCATTATTGAAATAAAAATCACTCAAATTTAGTATTTTAGTAACTGAGATATTTCTGTACTCATGAATAAAATAGTGGCAGGGAATCTTCTCAGACTGAAATTTGATAATTTATCCTGCTGTGCTGTTATAAAGGCCTTTGACATGGGTTTTGATCATAGGCATAATTCAAAACTAGGCATGGACCATGGAGAAACTTCGGGACTAGTTGTTGTTTTGGAAATTCAGAGAGTTTAAGACTGTCGGCACAGACTGTTCTATGCTGCTTTGTCTTGGTGCTATCTTAATTTTTAAGCACAGATGCAACCCAGTTGCACAGTTTCCCTGAGCATTGGCTTATGTCAATTTAAGAATAGGTCTTTTAAAATATTCTTTTGTGGTTTATTTTAGTTTCAAACTCATCAAGATAGATTTTGTGTATCACAATAACAGGTATCAAAATCTTTCCTTGTATTTTACAGGAATCCAAAGCAAATGATCCAGGTTTATAAAATCAATTCTGTGCCCAAATTTCTTTGTGAATAGGAGACACAGACAGCTAAGCAAAAACTAATTTATGACAAAAATAGGATAATAGCCTAGTGAAGAATTGTTTCCTTTACTCTTTCAAACTGAATTCCTGCTGTTAAAGATTTTTTCATATGATTTACTAAATGGGGACCAGGTGACAATTTTCAGATTTTTCCTGGTTTAGGTTAGAGCAAATAACGCATCTCCAGAAGGATGTTAATATCATTAACTCATCTAGGATAGTGTGGTGGGTTGACCTTGGCTGGACACCAGGTGCCCACCCAGCTGCTCTATCATTCCCCTTCCCAGCTGGACAGGGGAGAGAGTAAGATGGAAAACAACTCGTGAGTTGGGATAAGGCAGTTATTGAAGCAGAAGCAAAGCAAAAGCTTGCACAAAAGCAAAGCAAAAGATAACACGGTTTATTCTCTACTTCCCATGAGCAGTGATGGTCGGCCACCTCCGAGCAGCAGGGCTGCAGCAAGCACAATGGTTCCTCAGCAGACAGCCACTGGAGACAACGAATGCCTGACTTCTTGCTCCTTGCCTTAGCTTTTATATCAGAGCTGACAACATATTGTATGGAGTATCCCTTTGGTCAGTTTGGGTCAGCTGGCCTACTTGGGTCCCCTCCCAAAATCTTGCCCTCGATTGAGGAAGGAATGTTACAGTGCTGATGCTGTGCTCAGCAGTAGCCAAAACACTCGCGTGTTATCAACACCCTTCCAGCTACCAATGCAAAGCACAGCACTGGGAGAGCTACTGTGGGGAAATGAACTCCAGCTCAGTCAGACCCAATACAGATAGCTAGAAAACATCTTGGCAAACTTCTATGATTTTCTTTGTGTTCTTTTTGTTACTCTAGACTCTTCAGTCAAATTCAGTCTTCAAAGGCATTACTCTAATTCACTTGGGAAAACTAGTGTTTTAAAAAGGAGTTATCGCATTGACGACATCAGTAGCTGGGGCAGAATAAACTGCAGCTGATTATCAAGATTGAATGACAAAGTTATATAGATGACACAAAATGCTTAGATCAAAAAAATGGATCTATTGCCTGAAGAAAGTGTTATACATTTTTTTGATATGCTATTATTTTTTTCAGGAAGAATATTTGTCATCAGATCTAACTAATTAGTTATTTTGAGGTGATATTTTTCCTTATTATAAATAACCTGCTCAATATGGTTCTGAACATAGAAAACAGTTTGTTAATAATAAATTCTTTACCTCATCTACCAAAGGAAATACATAGGAACGCATGCAGAGTCTTGCTGAAATTTTGAAGCATGTGCTATTTGTTGAGAAATATGTAACTTGGAAAACATAGGAACAGCAATTGCAGCAGAAATGCTGCTTTTACATAATTCATTAGACCTCTTTATTTTGTCTTCTCCCAGTGGCTTGGATGTGTGTGACCTTAATAACTTCAGTGATATCACCTCTAAATTACAGTGCAATGCGATAAGTCATGCCACCAGAGGTACATTGGACCTGACTGAAAGGTTGCCTTAGAAGCTTGAGAGCTGAAGTCCAAACAGCTTTCTAAAGAGACATTTTTTTCCTATGAGATCCTCGCAGACAGAAAACAAACAACCTGCTTGGAGATAACTTACAGTCTTAGTACTATACTGCAGCATGCTTATCTTCCGGTCCTACTTGTACATGCAAAACACAGAGAGCCATCCTTGCAGAGTCGCTATTTGCATGGATAGAAAATCTAATCTTGAGGGAGGTTTTAGGGAGTAACTGAGGCGAACATCTGTTACCTACATGGTTCTTACTAAAAATCAAGGAAGGTGTGTAATTCTAGTGCCTGAACATGGTGACATTTTAGATACTATATACTAACATGTGGCTGATACCTGCCACCCACAGATTTCCTGCAGGTTCCATGTAATATATGCCAGCCCCATGGCATGTTGAGTGCATTTTAGTCATTTAAATGGTGTTATGTGACTACGTGACACCAACCAAATTGTTCCCTCGATGTGTCATGTGAATTAATCTTGAGTTGCAGACATGGAATCAACATAAAGAAGTTTAAAAATCTACAGGAAGAAGAGTATTCAAGCAGTGACAGGTAATATTCTAAAGTTTCACAAGCTCCTTGCGATTGGGAAAGGCTGCCAAAGTTTGAATATTTTAACAAATGTTATCTCAGCCCTGTAAGGCAGAAGAGCAAGTTGGAAATCTCAGTGACAGTCTCCTCTAAAATGTCTTAACATATCAAACTTAGCCTGACTGTTGCCAGCATGGTTGTATTTATTTATTTATTTACTGAAAATGCTGTACTGACAGTCTCACTTTCCTCTTTCTGCTGCTATCAGAAGCAGAAAGAGCAAATGCCTTTATCTTCCTCTATTCCCCTTTAGTCTTCCTAAAGGGTTAGAATCTGTCTCTTATTAACTGTTTCCTTTACAGCATGTTCTCTCTCTTTTGGCTTCTGATTTTTTTCTTTGACCTATTGGATCCTTTACCAGCAGGCCTTGTCAGTTATCACTCATTTTAGCAGCTAAAATTTGTCTTATAATACCATCCTCATTGCATCTGTTGTCTCCTCCTCAATCCTATAAAAATGTGTAATGTAACACAGGATTTTGCCTGTTAATCACACTGAACAAAGGAGTGGTGTTTAAATTGGTACTGCAATGGAAGAGACAAGTATGTACAAAATAGTGGGTTTCATACTCTGAATCCATACAGTTGCAAATGACGCAATATAGAATAACGTGAGTCTGCTTTCCTCCTCAAACTGTTATTATACTCATCTCCAGCACCCTGGCATTTTATAGGTTTTTAAGAATGAAAATGTATTAAATATTAATGCATGCACAGTAAAAATAAATGCTTTTTTATTTTTTTCCTATTTAATATTTTTTAAATTCTGCTATAGCACAAAAAATATGAGTCAATTTGTCTCTGGACAGTGATCTTAAAGGAAATAGTTGTACAACAAATTCCATAAAATCTGCTAGCTCAACAGGATCTGATGTGACTTCATTTGGTGTCTGTACTGGACATGGATTTGAGGCTGGTAGTTCCCCAACACCCAGGCACAGCTCATGCGGCTGCAATTAGGACTGAAATACACACAGATATCTGGATAAATTATGAACATGTTAACACTTGATGCAAGACTAAATATTTAACAAACATTTTTATGAAGAGTTTGAGATTGTTTTTGCATAATAACCTTGGGTGTGTTACAGATATTTTAAAATGCAATTATTATACAATTTAAATGGAATAATGAAGACATTTTATTGCATTTTGATATTGAATTAGGAAGGATTTAAATATTGCAGAATGCCTCATGTTATAAATATATTTTCAAGGTATAAAAAAATGTGGTTTATGACAGTTTCTGATAAAAATAATATTTTGCAAAAATCATTCCTTCCCGTTCGTCAACTGCTGTATAATAGTACAAGGGTATAATATTGTGTAGCTCTGTGAATGCAGTGAATTCATTGCTTATAAATAGATATGTACAACAAAATTCTTTTGTTCAAGTCATAGATATTTATTTAGCTGCATTTTTTTTCATTTTACAAAGGACAGGAATTGCAAATTACATACCATACATTTTTATAGTTTTTTTAGAAAATCTTTATATTCCTTCCAAGCCATGTAAAATAGTTTTGAATGCCAGTGTACTGAAAGGCAGAATCACTAACTGACAAGAAATCATTTGTTTCCAGAATTTCAAAGTATCCAACTCTAATGTTTAGAGCAGACATAAAATCTTTTTGCAGAAGTAGAAATACTCGATAAAATAACTTTCATATAATGTGAGAAATGTAAAGATCTATTGCTACAGATTACATAACGCATTTATTCTTGTTATTTCTGAGTGAATGAATAAGACATGACTTTACTCAGCATTTTTGACAAGTACTCATTTTTCAACATACTATTTTGGAGGACTTAGAAAAACTGGGTTTTTTTCCTGAAAGCTAAGATATTTACAAAATATTTTACATTGTCAAAATTAATGTTAAAAGTAAGTGGATCACATTGATAAACTTTAATTTAACTATCCAATCTCTGAAATGCCAGCCTGCCATAGCCTAAGGAGTTTGGATGGATTTTCATGGATGCCATTTGGGAACGCCATAGAGATCCCCTTGTCTCTGGATATCAGAACAGTTTGTACATGAGCAACTAGTACAACACTTATTTACAGTGTAAGGTAAACATTTCCACATAGTAGACTTAAATCAAGAAAAGTTTGTATGTGAAATGCAAAATGCAAAGACTGGATAATGATTTGATGTACTATACCATTCTTTTTCTAGCTATCAACTTTTGTTGGTAATCTGTACATCTGGCTTCTTGCCTAACAGAGTTGCAATTATGCACAAAACATCAGTGAGTTAGAGGAGAATGATGTAATCTCAGCCAATAGGAAAAACAATAATCCAGAAGACAAATAGATTTGAAATACACGTTTTTCTGGGACTTCTTAAATACAAGTAAGTCACCAAAAATGTGGTCAATACAATGTTAAATATATGGAAGACTAAGACCTAAGTCTTAGAATTTAGAGAGAGGAAGGTGACATTCAAGTGCAGGATACCTCAGAATATGTTATATGGCACTAGATTACTAAATAGCTACAAATGGGCAAATGAATTGTGTTCACCATATCAATACATGCCAGGGGTTCTCTGATGAAATTGGAATCACCTTCTAAAGATCAAGTGGAGAAACACTTCGATGGGCTACAGAAGAAGAGAAATGCCAAATATTTGCAACTATCATAAAATCACAGAATCACAGAATATGCTGAGTTGGAAGGGACCTATCAGGATCATCGAGTCCAACTCCTGGCCCTGAAAAGGACTGTCACCAAGAGTCACACCATGCACCTGAGAGTATTGTCCAAACGCTTCTTGAACTCTGTCAGGCTTAGTGCTGTGACCACTTCCCTGAGGAGCCTGTTCCAGTGCCCAATCACTCTCTGGGTAAAGAACCTTTTTCTAATATCTAACCTCAACCTCCCCTGACACAATTTCAGACCATTCCCTTAGTTTCTATCTGTGCCTGCCCCTCCTCTTCCCCTCACGAGGAAGTTGTAACTGCAATGAGGTCTCCCCTCAGTCTCCTCTTCTCCAGGCTGAACAGACCAAGTGACCTCAGCCTCTCCTCATACGACTTCCCCTCAAGGCCTTTCACCAGCTTCATTGCCCTCCTTTGGACACTCACTAAGAGCTTAGTATCTTTCTTACATTGTGGTGCCCAAAACTGCACACAATATTCCAGGTGAGGCTGCACCAGTGCAGAGCAGAGTGGGACAATCACCTCCCTTGACTGGCTAGTGATGTTTTGCCTGATGCCTCCCAGGACACGGTTGGCCCTCCTGGCTGCCAGGGCACTGCTGACTCATATTTAACTTGCCATCCACCGGGCCCCCCCAGGTCCCTTTCCTTGGCACTGCTTTTCAGCATCTCATTCCCCTCTCTCTATGAACATACAGGGGTGCCCCATCCCAGTTGCAGAATCAGGTACTTTCCCTTGTTGAAGTTTAGACTACAGTATCTAGATTATGGTCTAAATAAACATAAGCACAGGTTTCCTACATAATTAGAGAATTTGTGGTAGGAAGATGTGTTTACCAAATAGTGGTGGCTATTCAAAAATTACTGAAACTTCAAACCTTGAACTACATGCTTCACCTGTACATAGGCCTATCTTTAGTAACTTACAGTTCTTCAAATTGCCTAAACATTAATGTCCAGTGCCATTCAAAGTGCTCTAGAGCTAACCAGACACATTGACATGGAAGTGGGGGAGAGAACAAGGAGAGATCCTGGCCTTACTGGTGCAACTGCTGAAGGTCATGCAATGTCTACCGGGAAACCTCAAATAACACTAGTTGTAAGTGCATGGGCAGTTGAATTGGGATGCTATTAGCTACTCAGCTGTTCAGCTGAAAAGCTACCTAGCTTCCTCTGGGGATGTTAGCAGTAGTGTCTCAGGACTCAAGTACAGAACAGATGTCTAGCAGTGTCTGAAAAGACAGCAGTATCCTACATGACCTCCAGAAGCTTTTCCAACCTAATTTGTTGTTACAAAAGAAAATGCAAATAAAATGTTACATTTATACCATAGATAAATCGAAAAATCTGTACCTCTATTTGAAACCTGCATTTTCAATAAAAATTGCATTAATCAAATGACAATAGAAGCCCTTAAAGTGCACTTATTAAATCTCATATAAGGCCTTACCAATATATAATAAATATAGCAGAGTTAAAATATTTTAAACAGTAGTAATTATGATGCAGCTTTGAGGGGAGTGGTGAGAGTGGTGATTTGAGGTGGTCCAGTCACACCACATTAAGCTTTCCCACTTAATAAGTTAATTCAACCTACATGAGGAGTAGATATAAACCACCAAATACCACAATTACTGTGTTTATTCAGAGCATGTATCTGTGACTTCAAAAAGGTGTGCAAGGAAATGGAAAACTAGAATTTGAAGGTCAAATTATTCCACAGAATAACTCCACTGATGCCAGCAGAATTATTATGAGCATGCATTTGCTTTCCTGTCATAAGTGGTATAGGAAAAGAGAGAAACAGTTTTACAGGCCTTCTAAATTAGCTCCATCTCATCTCTCCCATTTATTCTGTCCCAAATTAATTCCCCCTGTCTTTCTCTGCTGCAAAGAGCAAGAAATGAAAAACAACCCAAACTACCATCACGCTTCCTGAAACACATTTGTCAGTGGCAATTTTGAATGGAACATTTCCTACCTAAACAGGTAGTAGATTAATCTGTTCATGTTTACACAAGAACTCAAGAGACAAAACCAAAAAACATCTTTGTTTTTCAGATTACACAACCTGGAAGAGACACAGTCCTGATCTAACTGGAAAGGCTAAATAGACATGCAGCCTCACCTGCATGCAGCCTAAGAGCCATGGGGGCAAGAAAGAGAGGTGAAGAACTCCCAGTTGCTGTTTTCTCCTGTATTGCCTTACACAGATCATGTAAAAGATTAAAATAGAGTAATTTAAAGCAAATATAGTAGTGGTAAAAGGCAAGCATAGATTATGGAGAATTTCCATTGGAGATCAACTCTGAAGAGCTAAGTCTAGTCTACCATCTCTGTGAATTTTAACTCTTGGTGATTAGGCATTAGACATGGCAAAATAGAAAGTTTGGTATAAGTTGGTGCATTCCTCTTTCAAAGCTGGTTTGTCTCAGTACTGGCACAAAAAATCAATTGTGATAATCTGTCTAAATATACTGATTTTGGAAGACTGTGAGAATATTAGTGATGAAAATAAACACACTTAAAAGATGTTTGCTAGACTTTCCCCCGGTATTATTATTTTTTAAATGTGAAGAAAATTACTTTCATATTGAAACTGAAAAGAAAAAAAATCATAAATCCAAATACGCAGAAACAAAAAAAACCTGAAGTAATTGTTTCAGAGAAAAGCAGTGCCATAAGAAGTGAACTATTATTTAAAAATAAATGTGTGAAGCATGATGCAAAACAAAGCCAAATTGTACATGCAATTATTTATATGTGCAATAAGACTGCTTTTAAAGCTTTATTGGCAATTTTCTGTTTAATTAGGCTTGCAGTACTGCACATCCAAATACCCTGTGTTTAATCCTCACTCGGACTAATAGTTGAAATTGCTCCTGAGGTAGTATTTCCATGTGTTTGCATTCATGCAATTGCACATTAGTGTGGCTCAAAATGCATGCTTTAAATGGACATGGCCACAAGACAGTGCTCAGTCAAGAGGACAAAATAGTCAGCTTGCTTGCTGTTAAGGAAGTGTAAAGTTAATCCAGAAGATTAATTGTGACTGGTACAATCATTTAGAGGTTTTTTTTATTATTATTTTCATTGGGAAATTTTAGAATTTTAAAAAATATTTCACTATTGCAGAATTTTGATTGAGACGTCAATATACTCATCCTGGAATAAATGAAGTCAAGATGTCCCACATGTGGTTCCTTCAAATATTTTATGTTCACATTCTCTACTAATTTTGAGATCTGATGAGAATATGTCCCTTTTCATGGCAAAAGGTAATGGTTAGGGATCATAGAAACAATGAGTTAGTGAATGTGGCACACGAAGTATAGAAAAAGACAAGAAATTGAAATGTGTATTGCACATTTGGAAATTACTGATTGAAAATATAGATTTTCAATGACCAGCAACCTCTGAAGTTTTAAAAAAAACTTAATAAGAGAAATGTGCCCCTAAATAGTTATTTGAAAGAAAATACATAATTTGCCTATTTTCTCACATTTAAGAAATGCATTTGAAACAGACATGAGGTTTCATTTTGTGATAAGGACTTTCAGTTGAAGAAAAATAAATAAAAAATTCAAGTGAAGATAATTTCTATATTGTGAAAATATCACTTCTAGTTAACTTCATGACATATGAAAGAATCAATAAAAGTGAAAACATGAGCAACACAGATCTCATTTCACACAACTTATTTTCTATATTTCCTATATGTTTAAAGTCACAGGAAGCTTAGCTGCCATAGTATTCATATAATTGACCCATATTAACTACTACGAAAAAGCCAGTAAAGTTAGCAAGAAAAAGAAAGAATCGTTCCGAAAAGTGACTAAGTTCATGCGGGTGAATTCTTCCCTAGCCATCAACTGATTACAGTAGGAGAATACTTGTCTCTCTCCCAAGGAGACAATTGCACTTGAGAATTAAATTTGTTTATGATTTGGAGCTGAAACACATTTCAAATTCCCAGTGTTCAAATTTTAGAATTTAGTTGAGTTGGATTCTAATGAATATGTAGTTCTTATTTGACGGTATTAAAAACATTAAAGTAGAAGCAAACTCTCCATCTGTGAAGGCTGTCTGTATGAAAAAAAGTTCTTTGGTTATAGTTGAAACAGATTCTTTGATTTTCTTCGTTTAGAAGACTTTAATGACTGCCATTAAGCATAAATGCCACAGTAGTTAATCCCATACTCAAGCTGTAAATATGTCTAGCATTTTTGGGTGTTGAATGAGTAATATTCTTCTACTTAGTCCCCCAGGCTAAAAGAATTTTTGGTAGAAGGCAAAAGTGTACATCTGTATTTTATCAGTTAAATAAGTACATATACATATACATACTCAACATTTTATCAGTGATATAAATAAACACTGTCTACACACACACACACACACTGTGTGTATACACACACTGATACCCACACATATTTACACTGTAAGTATCTAAATAGTTACTTCCTATCCAGACGATATAGAGCTCAATAAAGTAATTGGAAGTGTTACCTTAACTTTTACAAGTAGTCTTTTGACAGGTCCAATTTTTAATTTATAAGCTGAAGGATAATCAAGACTAATTTAGGTTGTAATTATTCAGTACATACCTGAAATAGATATTAACTTCCCCAAAAGTTTAATTTTTAGAAAACTCTGCTTAATCTGTTAAACAAAAGTAGCAGACACACTTTGAACTGTGCTATCCAGTAGAAGGTGTTACCAGAAATACTATAAATACTACAGAGCTTTATCAAAAGTAATATAATAAGCAGAGAGACTGTGGATAAAAGGACATTGGTCTGGTGTCTAGTAGCTTTTCTGTTTAATGTCTACTTTTCTTGGTGCAAAGAGATATAAAAGACCCCCAAACTTTAAGACTTCTAATCAGAAAAAGTTACCTGTCTAAGAAAAATAAGAAAATTGTAGGTGTGAAATGAAGATGGGGTATTAATTTTTCCTCCAGATGTGTTTCAGCTGTAATTTCAGCAGAAGTTTCTTAGGGTTTCTTGCTCTCATTATTTCTTGCAAGTTTTTCTTACAGGTAGATAAGTATAACAGCAAATTCCATTTTAGATATCAAAATGTAAACATATTTAACTGCATATAAGCCTATCTAAAGAAGATGGTTCTTGTTGTTAGTACTAAACACACCAATTATAATTTTTTTTAGATTTGGTACAGGGTAATTTCCATGAAACCTATCCAATGCATTGCTCTTCTTGTGCTCGGAAAAAACTATTTCTTTTCCAAATTTCATTTTAAGAGAAAATAAAATATCAACAGGGCTTGCTTTTTTTTTTTTTAAATACATAAGGAAATCTAGCCACATGCATTTTCTTTTAAGATGGATTTCCTGATGGAAATTCTTATCTTTCTGCTGGAGAATATGTCATTTTTGTCTGAATTTCATAAGTCATAATGGGATTGGTGTTCAACGAAAAAACATTTTATAAAACCTCTCACTCACAGTAATGTTTTACTCTCCTTAGTAGTGTCCCTGCAGAATAAATCATATTTTTAAGCTGATTTTACTGGTTACTAATGCTTATAAAATGAAAATACTGATAGATAACAGTGTTATTCAGTATTCCCATGATCATTTCAAGAAATGTTTTGGCTAGACAAGAATCATACAACAGAGGAAATAGACACCACATCCTTTGCAAGGCCTGATGATGGCAACATATTCTTTCTGAAGTGATAGCAATGGTAACATATTAAGCATTTATTAACTAGGACAGGTACATTATTATTTTAAGTTTTATTTTACCATTTTTGTTTTGTATAAATTTAAGAAAAGAGTTGAGATCATTATCATCTAAGCCTTTTGTTAAAAGTGTCAATTATACCACAGTTCTAGATGTATTTCCATTACCATAGTACCTGCAACCTGTTAGGTGATACCCAAACAAGTTAGAAAAAAGACATTTTAAATATTTCTGTTCCTGACCACTTTAAATTATTTGGTTAGTTAGTTAAAAAATAAGGCAAAATAGAGAACTTTATGTATGTGGGAATGCAAAGAAGTATCTTTGTAGAATGAAGACCCCTCATGTTACTGAACAATGTGTTTAGCTCTGATATTGTACCATAAATATCAATTAGAGCCCTGTGAAGCTTTGACTTCCCAGTTTAGTAAGAATTTTCTCTATATAGCAAATCCAAATGTAAATATATAAAAGAAAGAAAAGCAGTGTAGTATTCCCTTTCTTTTAATATCTCAAAACATAGATATTTCCACTTTCATCCCTTGATATCTGATAGCCTAATTCCATTTTAGCAGAGAGGAATTTTTCATTCTTCTGCTTCATGGAGTTCATGGCCTCAACAGACCAGCAACTTAACATTGTAGTAGAAGTTGGTTTAGACATGTACCCTGTAGAGGGGTCATTCTTATTCTCTGAACCTCAGTATTTACTCCTACAATAGGTTTGCCTATGTTATTTGAGCAAGAAAAAGAAAATGCATTCCAAGTGCTTGGCAGTAGTCATTGCAACATATTCCGGAAGAAGGTAGCTAATACCAGCTTGCAAATTGAATAGTGTCAGCATCATAACACACTTATCAAGGAATGTGAAAATAAAATCTATGGAATTAATACTGCTAATTTTCACAGAGTTCATAGAATAGTAGCAGTATAATTTACAATGAATATCAAAAACCTGTCTCCGTGGAAATATCAGTTATAATAAACTACTTGAAATTAATAATGCGATATTTCAGGTTAATTATTCCTATAGCTTGAAACTGTTCAATTCACAAGCAAGATAGACACAGTTTAAAGGACTGCCTTAAGACACAGTCCCTTCTAAATCTGGGCTAAGAGAACACTTTATAATTTCACTTACAGAGTAGCCACAGTTATGCCTTCAATTACTGTTTCCAATGTGTATATTAGAACAATAAACAAAATTTGGTTTTATATAGATTTCCCCATATTAGTTATGTCACCATTCAGAAACCATTTAGCAGGGCAGCTACTGCTCCAGAAGTACACAAATCTCCTTTAATTGAGATACTAATCATGCCAATGGCTTTGGGAACTCTTAGATAGCAACATGCACAGTGCCTGGGTATTTGAATCAATCCCCTCAGACTGCAGGAGGTAGCTGTCCTCTCTTAGAACTTCTGATACCACATCATCTAGGGTATTTTCCTGGAAAATTTTGCCTCAGGTTGCTGGATCTATAGGGAAGACGATAGCTTAGTCATGAGAACGATCTGGTATGTATCTCTAACAGGCACACAATGAAGGATATTTGTTACAGACTGCTTGAAGCTATCTCACAAATTTAGAGCAATGACCTGTGGGCTAGTATCATTTCATTCATGGAATAAATGAATTGTGCTACTTGGTGAGACAGTTCATCCTGAAAACAAAATCTACCCAGACAAGCACAGTAGTATTATCTGTCATTCATCACAGCTTCCCAAATTCAAAGACAGGTCAGACAGGTAATCTTGTGTTTTGAGAGAAATAAATTTAAAGTGCTGATGACAGTTTCCTAATGGTGACAGAAACAATCCTTCTATTGTGATTTTGTTTAAATTTGTGGACTGCTAGCAGAGTAATTTTTTTGGGAGGCTATTATATTTAAATGGTTTATTTGTTGGTTTGCTTTTTGGGGGGGTTATTTTAGAGCAGTCCTACTACATTCTTCTTCTTCCTGTCCCATACACTCTCTCTATTTTGTTCTTTTTCTACTCATGGTGACACACACTGTATCATCTGCTAGTATGAAAATTGTAACAAATAGCCTTTGATGCCAGAGTCACAGCATAAATGAAAGTTTTTTGTAATCTTTTAGACTATTCTTCACATTTTACATTTCTGTCATGACAGCCTCATTTAAAACCTTATGCAATCTTCAGGGAAAATGGAAATATGTTACCTTTATTTTTAAATTATGTGACAAGGACTAAATCAAGGAAGTGCCTTCCTTGGCTACAAAATCATATTTTCAAGAAAACTTTTTTATTATAGCAATATCAGCTATATGTAAAAATTTGAGATGTTATTTCAATTAGATAAATGAAAAATTAAACATAAGACATTCTTTAGCTGTCAGCATTTACTTGAAATTCAAGCTTTCTGTGCAACCTGTCTGTACATTCAATTTTCTGTTATAAAATGTACATAATGCTTACAATATTTTTTATTCCATTGAATGAACAAAGATATTGGTATAATTATAGCATTATACCAATGGGAATGGTAAAAAATATAATAAGAAGATGAATCCTCACACCCCCTCCATATTAATGAATTTCATGGTGTATGTTGGAATATATAATGTGCCATGCTTGGGGTCATATACAAAGAACATAATTTCCTACCGACATGTTTCCAAGGGAAAAAAAATAGTGTAGATTGGATTCATCTAATTTAAGTTTCATAGTGCTCTAGGAAATTAGTCTAAATTCAGTGTGGAATATTGCTGACAAATTAAAATTTGGAATTTAAATAAGTTTGTGGCTATTCAGTGTAAGATATTGCATCTGTGATATTTCATTAGTCAATGGAAATGTTGTAATATCTGGTAAGGGAGGACAGTGAATGTCTTCTGCATTATGAATCAAATATCTGCCTACATGGTAGAATTTCAGCTTGATTAATAGATAAGGCTTGTTTTAAGTTGTTTACATGTAGTAACATTTATTAGGAAGTATATTTATAAAAAAGCAGCAAACTCATCAGAAAATAGCATGGTTTGTCCTATATTAACTGCAAATAATTTTTTCCCCTCTCTGATATTGAAGAGAAATTCCCACTCCAGCTTCTTACTGCTTGGACAGTGTATTTTGTGACAGTTTAGTTTCTGAAATTATGAGTGAGAAAGAGGAAATCAAATGATATATTTTAAAGGAAAAATCCTACTGTAACATAAATAACAATTAATTCTGATTAGATACTATTACAGCAAAGAAAAAAAAATAAATCATGTTCTTTCAACTGTGAGCGATCCATTCAATCCTCCCTCCAAACTAAATACTCCAAAACTGTGAATGAAATTCAATTTTAAATCTAGTTGTCTCAAATGAAGACAATTGCTTTATTCCAGATTTACTGCCTTGCAAGAAGAAAAGACATATTACAGACTTCACAGGCAAGACACTAATTTGGCCCTTACACGATACAGTGTGAAAGAAGAAACATGTAATTGCGAAATAAAACTGCTACACTCCAAATAATGCATTTTGCAACCTGTTTTAATCTTTGGCTCTGATTTAGACAGTGTTAAATCACTTCTCTTCTGTACAAAGTGTCATGGATGATACATTACAACCCATAGTGTATCTGGATACCAAAGTTTATTTAAAAAGCAATGGGAGTAGAGATTTTACCCTTCTTCATTACTGCATGCAATTTCTCAGTCCCTTACCCCTGTCAAGGTACACTCAGTTGGTCTCCACTTCTACATTGGAGATCATTTCTGGCCTAGTAAAGACAGATGGAAAGGCATGTTGGTGTGTACTGCACAGCTACTTGAAGTTACCAGTCTCAGGCATCACCCACAATGCCCCTGGATGCTCCATGACATTCGCTTCCAAGGATATGCCTCCATTTTCAGGGTATTTTTTTCTAGGACTTTACTTCTCCATCTAAAAATCCTATATCCACATGCACAGCGTGTGGTCAGTCTCCTAACTGGTGGTCTCTTTAGTAATTGGAGGTCTCATTATGTACCACAATTTAGGTGTTTCCAAAATCTGCAGCCAGGCCTTCCTTATCAAATTATTTTCCAGTTTCAAAAACTGAAACAAAAGCAGGAGGAACTCATATGAGAGGGGGAAAGAAATGCATTGTTCTGGAAAAATTCCATTACTAGCAGGGCTTAGAAAGTAAGAATCACAAGGTGATTTGTCTCACTCCCTGACTGCCCTGTCTTCTCCTTAAACTCTCTTCTCCAGTCTAGCACTTTCAGTTGTAATCCCCACTCTCACATCTCATGCTTCCCAGTGATCTTTAGGTTCTGTAACTATTTCTTAGAAGCCTCCTCTAAGAAAGTACCTTTTTCTTTCCTTTTTCCTCTATTCCTTGCTTACTATACTCCTTAAATTTCATTCAGGAATTTTGATCTTTAAGATAACTGGCACCATCAGAAGGATAGTGGGAGGTACAGGAAAGAAAACTTCATCTGGTCTTCTATGTCTGGTGTTATTCTCAAAGCAGATGTTTTTTGGAAGGAAAAACCTTCTTAGTCTTTTTTGGACAAGTCAGCTTTTCTGCTTTTTTAGTATCAAACACATTCTTTAAACAGTAAATAGGAATTTGAAGGGTTAAAGTATGAGAACTGCAGATGCAATCTTTAGGATACTTATCTACCAGATCTTGAAATAAATATTATCTAAAAGCTCAAAGGCTTATCCCAGTATTTTTAATGTGACCAAAACAATCTGACTAGAGAAATTGTGTCAGTGGTAATTCAGTGGACCTTCCTGCCCGTCACATGAAGCATCAAGATCTTCAGTGAAAATTACTGAAATTCTGCGTGCAAATGTTGATAATTTCCCCACCACCGCCTTTTTCATTCTTCATAATAAATTCATTTGGCAACTTTCATGCTAATTAGAAATTGTCATTTTAAATGGCTTATGCTTAACAAAGTTACATATGAACCTAGCTTTTGTAATAGGGGAAGTTCAATATTTCAATTATAGGTCCAACGACAACTCCACATATAAAATTTGCTTATTTGGGGAAGTTAAAGTATTTTATTTTCTTTATTGCTTTAGATGAAAACAGTAAACAAGTGATTTATATTGAAATTATTTACTGTTCTTTGTTGCATTCATTACAGATAATTAATAATATGTTAAAAAAACTTCAAAAGGCTTCCCATTTTAAAAAGTGTACATAGATTAGTAAAATTTATGGTTGTTACTAGCGTCTCTGAAAATTTATCCACATATATTTTTATCTATTGCAACCTGGATAAATTTCATGTTTGTGAACATAAAAGTAATCTAGTTGATGTTTATGTATCTTTTGTGTTTTATTTAGGTGTTCAGTACCATATACTATATTATTTTTGTTCAATTCCATATTCTCATTTTTATTACTTTTTAATCCATCTGGCTCATAGGGAATTATATGCATATGACAGCATATACACTTCACACCCAAATCTAGTTTTCTAACACAGATTTTGAATTAGCAAGGTCAGCAACAACTACCCCAGTAATATTGCAGTAACAATAGTAACAGTATGTATCCATAGTGAAATAGTTCACTATTATATTGAACATATATTGCAAGTTTAGATTTTTTTCTTTGCTGCAACTTTCTTTGTTTTAACTAAAAAACTTTAAAACTAGTAAGTATATGAAAAGTTAGATGCAAAGCTCAATAAATCTGTTACGACTACTATGTAAGATTTGGAACCGGAGAAGCAAACTCTAAAAGTTCATCATGTTTTTGGTGTCTTATTAGTGTAGCAGTACATATGTTTTTTCTTGTAAATGTTTATATATCATGCAATGCAGAACACTTAGGAATTGCGAAAGGAATATGACACCCGAATGTGAATAATACATAGATATATACATTTAGCTATTCTCTCCTGTGTTAAGAACTGGGTCCAAATCTTGACCTGATATTGTCAGTCTCCACATAATTTGCTTAGATCTAGGGGAAGGTTGGGGAAGAAATATAGGTACATTTGGGAGCTCGAGAAATATAATAGCATATTGAATTGTGTCTTTGATTAAAATACTGTTGTTTATCTAACTGATGCCTAAACGAAAATCCAGGGGAAAAAACTCTGAGACAATTTAGTTTTGAAGGTGAGATAAGAAAAGGGTTTTAATTTGTGCCTAGGCATAAGATTACAAGATGTGTGCACCCCTGTTTCTCAGATGTTACAATTTATAATACTGCTTGCCCAATCTGAGGTTTTCCACCCTGTGGCTTTTGCCCTGATCCACCTCCATCCGGCCCCTGGGGAATTGAGGTGGGGGTCTTTTCGGGACCCTCTTTTCATCAATCTTCGTCTTCTTCAGAGTACAAGGGGTATAGGGTCACCTAGTTTCTGACTGTGTTCTGCGGTTTAGGCCAAGGTAGAAGCATTCTCCAAATAGAACAGGCCTATCTTAAAGAGAAACTAAACATTTCTACCGGAATTCAGGGGGTAGAATTGATATGGGGAGCATGGATTGGGGTAATAGTGTTGAGGAATGTATGTAGCTTCTGTGTTAAGGGTAAAGGAATGAAATGCTCCTGCTTCTAAATCTACTTCTGCTATATAACTACTTACAAAACTTACAAAAATTAGAAAAATCAAAAAAATAGATGGACCTTAAGGCATCATAACAGTGACTACTATCTGATATTCCTCAGATATTTCCTTCAGTTATTGTTTTACTTGGAGCTGAATCAGGGAATACAATGCATGGGGAAAACCATGAAAGATCATAAGATAATCAAAAGACCAACCTTCAGTGTAGAAGATATTTTCCTCCTATTTCCTTGGTATTTCTTTGTTCCATATTCACCAATCTTCTCCTCTTGAAAACAAATTTCATAGAATCATAGAATGGTTTGTGATGGGTGGAATCTTTAAAGATTATCTAGTCCAAAGGCTCTGCTATGGGCAGAGAAATCTTCCAACAAAACAGATTGCCCAAAGCCCTGTCCAATCTTCAACATTTCCAGGGACAGGGCTTAAACAGCTTCTCTGGGCAACTTCTTCCAGTGTCTTACCACTCTTATTGTAAAGAATTTCTTTCTTATGGTGAATGTAAATCTTCCCTCTTCCAGTTTGAAACTATTGCTTCTTGCCTTGTCATCAAATTACGTTTGTGCTGTGTTTTTAAAATGCCAAGCATGTCTTAATATTTTTATCAGTAAAAAGAGGGACATGGAAGGATCAGTGCAATCATAACAACAACATAAGGTCTTTGTAAGGTTTTGAAAATTAAGGATAACCTCCTGTCTGCACTGTAGCCATTTCTGTTAGCCATATATAAATTTGTCATATAATCTTGGCAAAATTTATATGTGTTGACCATATACAATTACAAAAAAAAAAAAATGCAAAGAAAGTTTGTCCTGAGTGGAAACATGACAATTTATGCTAATGTAGGTTATGAAAACTTCAAAATCAACTTTAGTTAATGTGATCTTTCCCTTTTCATGTAAAGTTAAAAATAAGCATAAATTTCTGGTTTCATGGTCTGGGTCTGAAACCTTTGCTGTAAATTCTTTGCTTTAAATTTTTCATCCAAATCATGCTTAGTCTTAAGAAAAAAAGGAAGCAAAGATATAATATTGAATTTAGTGTAGATCTTTGTGCTGAACAGGAAACATTAAACAAAGCCCCACTCCCACCTCATCCCCAAATATCCACCTGAAGAACTGAATCCTAAAACTATAATATATTCTAGAAAATCAGTTGCTGTGATACAATAAATGAGTACTAGTTTTCAGTTTTGTGGGTGATTTTGAGTTTTAATCCAGTACTGGAGGATCAAAATTCTAATACATTGATATTATACTTGTGCTTAAACAAGCTTCCCATAGCTTATAAATGTTTCAAATACTTAAAGATTCAGTAGTCAACATGAAGGTGCCTGTGATTCTTCCATTGTTGTTTTTTTGCATGCTTTCTAATTCATTCCTATCACTGCATTAGAATAGACAAATTTATTATAGTTTTTGACACCAAATATATTTTTCCTGTCATCTTTCCATAGTGAATGACCTACTGTTTAAATGAGATGCATGTGTTGTGTCTTGAAAGCAAAAGAGAAACCAACAGAAAAATTGAATGTTAAAAGTTGTTTTAGCCTTTAAAACAAACAAAAATATATTTTGAAAGAAAAAAAAAAAACAACAACCAACCAAAAAGCAGCTTCTCCATGAAGAGCTAATTTGTAAGTACTGAAATGTTCACATGGAGTCACAGAATGATTGGAGTTGGAAGGGACGTCTAGAGATCATCTAGTCCAGAGCTATGCTAAATCAGGTTCACCTAGAGCAGATGTCACAGGATTGTATCCAGGCAAGTTTTGAATATCTCCAGGGAGGTTTCATGGCCTGTCTGGAGAGCCTGTTCCAGTGTTCTGACACTCTCTCAGTAAAGTTCTTCCTTGTGTTCAGGTGAAACTTCCTGTGTTTCAGTTTGTGCCTGTTGCCCTTATCCTGTTGATGGGAATGACTGAAAAGTGTCTGGCCCCATCTTCTTGACACCCACCCTTAAGATGCATTGATAAGACCCCTCTCAGTCATCTCTTCTCCAGGTCAAACAGGCCCAGTTCCCTAAGATTTTCCTCATAAGAGAGATCTCCAATCTCTTCATCATTTTCATAGCTGTTCACTGGACCTGCTTCAGGAACTCCATGTCTCTCTTATACTGAGGAGCCCAGAACTGGACACAGCACTCCAGATGCAGCCTCACTAGGGCTGAGTAAAGGGGCAGGATTACCTCCCTTGACCTGTTGGCAATGCTCTTCTTAATGCATTCCAGGATACTATTGGACTTCTTGGTCCTCAGGGCACACAGTTGGCTCATGGACATCTTGTTGTCCACCAGGATCTCCAGGTTCTTCTCCACAGAGCTGCTTTCCAGCAGGCAGCCCCCAGTCTGTACTGGTGCATGAAGTTATTACTCCTCAGGTGCAGGACCCTGCACTTGCCTTTGTATCATCAATAAACTTGCTGAGGGTAACTCTGTGCCTTCATCCAGGTCATTGGTGATATTCCCAACTGTATTTTGCAGTTTATTCTTGTCAAATGTGTAAGAAGTTCGTACTCTCCAAATGAGTGAGAAATTCTTATCATTTATAATTTCCCAGGTGACATGATAATCTGAAAAAAAGAGATCCTTTTCCTACTTGTTTCATACTTTCTTATGCTATTGAATGAATACCAGATGGTTAGCTGCTTATAAAAAGGACTTACTGCATAAAGTTGCCCTCTCCATTGTTGGGTTTGTAATTGATTTTATCCTTTTCCCTGTTATTTTTTTTCTTTTTATTATTATTTTCCTTTTTGCTCATGGTTATTCCCTTCGCAGCCATATAAGCACTCTTTTCCCTGAGGTGAAGAGACTGTCAAAATTCATGCATCAGCAGAGGCAATCTGCCTGATTTATTGCAGTACTCTGAAGACCTATTGTTTTTCTGAAAACACCATAACTTCCAGATCTATGTAGGAGACAATCTGTACAGTAGTATCAATTCCATGGTTCTGTACAGTGGTATTCCTGTGTTTATTACTTTGGGTTATATTTACAATGACTTACAAAACACTTTCTCCAAAAACACAATTTCATTTAAAAAAAAAGACCCAAACAAAAAAATTGATGATGATATTTTGACACTTTTCACTATGAAATGAAAGACAATTCACATAAGATTGCAATCTGTTTTTTCATTTGCTTGGACCTCAGAGCATTCCTTTCTTTTTCTTTTTTTGTGAGACACCTGAAATTTAGAAGTTGCTTAAATATTTACCTTTGCCCCATAACATATATAAATTGTATCTGCTTAAAAAATGCAAGAACTGGGAATTAAATATTGAAACTCAACAATTACTGAACAAATGCTACTGATCTAACAAAGGAAATAAGAGAGCAAAAAACAATAAATCCAATCTGGGGCCCAGTTTCCAATGTCAGAGTAGTCTTACATAGAAACAAAAACTTAACTCATATAACTGTAATATCTGATCTTTTAAAAATTAATACTTAATCCTATTATTACCTACTCACATTACCTTTGAAGGAGATATTTTTAAATGTGAACTCCTCCTGTTCATATTCTCAGAGCATTTGGAATTCAATCACTTTATATATTAATTTTTCTTCCACAGTATGCACTGTGAAGTGGGATTCAATTTGGTCTGGGTTTGAATTAGTCAATTGGAAAATTTTTTTTTTGTTAAAAACTAAAAAACTGCTGCATATTATAAGAATAATAATTTTTTAAAAGAGTATTTTTATTATTCTTCAGTAAAAATGCATGTGAATTACAATGATAGTCAGTAGCCAGAATTATTTAGCTCCTGAATGAATAAACTAGGCAAACCAAAGTCTAAGAATACTTGGTTCATACCTAGCACTTTTATTGTATATTAAAACAGGTCAGCGAAGTTTCACAGATTTTATAGAAAGTAGGAGACAGAAAAAGAGACACAAAAGAGTGAATACATTTTCCCAGGGGTATTGCTGTGAAAACACCTATTGCCTGAGCACTAACACAGAGTTCTCTGTGTAAAAATCAGCAAGAACATTTTTGCATTATTACTTTATTCAATAGAAAATGGTGGGTTCATTTCATTCAGCTTAACCAGATGAAAGTTCAATGTCTGCTCTGTTCTTAGATCTTTCTGTAGCTAATAGAGAAGTGTTACCTACAACCATCTCATCTATATTAGATACATCTCAAAATAATTGATTTTTCATTTCACTGGCTCAATGAAGAGCAAACCTTAGATTAAGCACTTTGTGGTGGACCAGGTATAAGCATGTAAGCATGTTTGTCTCAAACATTTACTGTTATGCTGCAAGAGAAAAGCTGCGATTGGAAGAGAGGGTCCCATCAAGGCAGGAGAGAGCTGTTCTGAACCAACTTCTCTTTCAGTCGCTAGGCTTGCAAGTTTGCCTTGAGAGTCATGTTCAGTGCAACTGCATCAAGAGAAGGGTCAAGTTCTGGGCACCTCATTAAAGGCAGACTCCGGGACCACCAGGCACCTCCAACTCCCCCGACTCATTTCCTGGAAGGCTCTAAAGGGTTGACTGCACATGCATGAACATCAGCAGATGGCATGAAAAGTAAGGGGGTGTATACTAGGGAAGCTATAAACGGAAGCCCACGGTCATGGGCTTTTGTTGACCCCAGATTCTGACCATCCATGGTGGCAGGACCGACATGGGATCTAAGGACTGGTGATCTTTTTCCTTCACTTTCTTCTCCACTTTGAATGCCTCCTTTGTTTTATCTCAGACAAGTGTGACAATCATATTCTAGCCTTTACTCCATACTGGAGTTTGTTGAGAGAGTTGGGAGTTTGTTAAAGTTTGCTGTAAAAGGTGAGAGCTTGTCAGCTAACACTTCTACAACTGTATAGTGGGCTGGTTGCCAGAGTTAAGGCAACTATATAATGAAATAGAAGAGTTCCTTGACACATGGATTGCTGTCTTTATTAAGCCCAAAGAGAATTTTTAATGAACATCACACCCCCTTCTGGGTCATGACACACTTTAATTACAGGCTGTCAAATTTAGTTCTATCAACTAATATTCGTGTATATGTATCTCCATTGCAGGGTGCCAGCAGTTGCAGAAATTTTCTATATTCAAAATATTTCTAAGATTTATTCTGGAATGATATTCATCAGCGTCAGTGATAACTGGGAAGAGAAAAATACATTTTTAATACTTTTATCAGTCAGAGCTATCATCAGAACCTTACTCAGTTTTCATCAGAGGTATATTATCACACAATATTACCAGAAAATTAATGACTTAGAAAGATTCAAATGATACAGAAAAGTCAACATAGCATTTGGTACTGAGTCAGTGTACTTTTTGCCAATGATAACCTCAAAATTAACATTTATTAGTATATATTTTGCAACATGAACCTTTCTATGCCAAAGAAATTTAGACCTTCCTGGAGTATCCTTTAGGTGATACAGTTTCCTATTCCTTTGCCTTCAAAACCTAGGACCAAACTCCTTGTGTTTGAGTACTTTACCCATGTGGTGATAGTATAAACCAGTAAACGCTAGTTAGTATGTAGAAGTAGAATAGCAGGTGTCCATAGATCAATATAAGATTTTTTTTTTCTGAAAAATTATGAGAGATATTAAGAAAAAGTGGAAAACGTAATGAGGAAAAAAGTAACTGACAAAATCCTTACTGAAACAAACAGATGATATAAAAATAATAACAGGTAGCAGAAAAATCATTGCTTTAACTATTTGAAAAATTGAAAGACAACTAGGAAAAGACGATGCTCTCCCATTTGGGAGGATTTTATTTTTATATTTATATTATTTATATTTGGGAAAATTATATAATATAAAAAGTCTAATGTAAAAAGAGTAGGTGGCTTACTAAATGCCAGCACCATGCTCAGTGCTTCTTAGTAGACAGTCAAGGAGACGAACACACTGCCCATTTTCTGCAGTCTTCTGAGCCAATATAAAGATCTGGGATTCAGCCTTTCTGGAGGTCTTGAAACTGAGCAATCTACTGAGATAGTCATGTATGAAGCAAGTTTACCATTATTTTTCCTTCTGGTGTTGTAGCCTAGCTATGAGTCTGCTCATATACAGTGCCCATTTTAGAGCGGTCTTGACTATTAAGGGCCTAAAGCTAGTTGTGGATTCCACTTTTTATTGTGTTTTACCCATTTTATTCTCCTTTTCTTACGTATGTGGTCTGTTGAGGCTCAGTTAAGGTCCTGCATAGGTCAAGGCACAGATCAGCTATGTGAAGGGTCTCCCTAATCTGTCCTTTGTTAACCAGATTGTATCTTTGAAGTGAATCAAAGACTTTATGTTCTCTAACTAAATATCCATAATATTATTTGTGGGATTAGCTGGAGGATGTTTTTTAAGTCTCTAAAAGAGTAAAACATCATTTGGATTTCCCAGGCTATAGAGGGACATAGCTGAAATTTGCATTTGGCCTTATCACAATCGTTCCCGCTTAGAAATAGATCAGAATATACAGCAAATATGTCTAAATTATCTCCATTTTCAAATCAGAAAATCTGAATATTTCTAATTTGCAGGGTCAGATAAATATTTTCATTTGTAGTCTTTATTTTCTTGCAAACACTTTCAAAACATTTATTTTTCCCAGTCATGATAATTTCAAATTCCACAAATATCACCATGGCTTTCAGTTTCTTTAATCGTATGTGCTCTCAGTGGTTTGTGATAATTATGGATATGTAATTGTAAAGGAGATGTGTTCTCCAGTTATTAAAATAGGGGCATTTACTGTTAAATCTTACAAAACATATGTTGGTCCAAGTGCAATATATCATGAAAGCATTTTGGTGTCAAATGGTTTCACAGATTGCTATTTAATCTCTGTAACCCATTTTGCTGTTCTGAAAATAGAAATAACACTTTCTGGATTATAGAAATATTAAGGATGCCAAATCTAAATAAATTTAACCTCAACTTGACCAAATATTGGCATTTTGAGGAATAAAACAGGCAATTCCTCCTCAACTGTTAAGGAGAAAGCTGCCTAAATGATCTTCTGAATTATGGAACTTTGAGACCCTGAACAGTGAAATAGTTAGACAGCAAAGACACTAATACAGGATATAAAAATTACATTATCAGTTTTTACATTAACAGGTTGCCACCAAAGATATCATAACATAGTCTTTGATTTCATTATTTTAAAATACGTGGTTTACTATTGTTAAATACTGTTTATTGTTGTTAAAATGAAGGTAATGATCTGTGCCCTATGCTGAACTGGTAATTCTGATGAGTGTCCTAGGAGAACCTTTAGTTCATACTAGATTCCTGAGAGATTTCTGCATTTGTAAAGTTTTAAATGACATTTCATATTTTTAAGAGAACTGCAATGATCACTCAAACTTAGATTTTGTTATTTTCAATATGGAAACACTTGTGAAATTGTAGGTGGGTAGCTGAAAATAAGAAATTCAGGAACTGCCTGAATACAGTGAAACAGTGTGTAACTGTATTGAAATAATATGAGGCCAAATACAAATAATTTATAGCTGACTTGAAGAGAAAAAAAAAAAAACAAAATAATAGAATAAATCAAAATAATGAGTCAAAAATAAATAGGTCTAGGATTTTTTTTTTGTTATCCAATGGAGTTTTAACCAGTTTTCTGAATTTTGATAAATAATGTTTGCTTTTTAAAAGTAATAATGAATATTAGGATATATTGTTTCAAAACAATTTTCCTTTAGAATCCAAAAATTTCAAGTCACATGACTTGAATCCCTCAAAACATGCGGTTTCAGCTGATGTCATAATGATTAAATTGTCCTCACCATCATTTTCTTCTTACTATCAGGTTGACCAGGTTTAAGTAACTAATAATTTTAAGTCCTAATTCTTGCCTTTAAAATTTTAATTAACTTCAGTATTCATTGTGTATATTATAAAATGCCATGGAAAACTACTTTTTGAATACAAGAAACCTAAATATGCAAGTAAAAGGACAAATATTGCAGTAGTCCCTCAGATTCCCAGTTACCCTTCTTAATAAACCTGGTGCATCTAATGTGCATGCAGTCCACTCTATACATCACAACCTGCACTCTATAAACAAATTTAAAATTAGGGATTAATTTTAAAATGCCTATATGATCCATAGTATTGAGACCTAAATATGCAAAACTGTGACACATGGGTTGCATTATAAGATGAGTAAAAAGTGAGTTCTCAGAACAGGACTGTCATTACCCCATGAATTCAGTTCAGGAGAACTGTATGCTTGGTTTTGCATGCTATAGAAGTCAGGATGGTGAAGGATCTCCCTGTTGTCATCCCTGCCTCACTCAACGCTTCAGGCATCCAAGGCCAAACCTGATTGAGGGGTTATCCCCGTGATAGCCAAATTGGCCCAAATGCACATTATTTATCTTCCATTACTCAGGTAAGCTGTCAACACATTACTGAGGAATTCAACACTCAGAAAAGGAAGACGTGAAAGTGAGCATGTGTGCATGTGCAATGCTTTGCTCTGCATACACGTGGGAAAGCTTGCATCTCAGAGAAACCTAAGTGAACTTTTCTGATACAAATGACTGCTTTTCTTTTAATTTGAAATCTCTTCTTCAAGGAATACGACAGGACCTGTGAAAATGTCAAAGTGTTATTACAAAAAATTTCACAGCATTTTAAAATAGGGGAGCTGCAGCTAGCTTACACTAAAATGTGTATTGTTTGAAGTGCTGTTAGATAGCAAAACACATTCTATTTTATAACTAGCAGAAAATGCCACTGTTCCTGTCCCCCAGTTTGTTGCAGTGAGTACGTTTGACCTCATTAAATGTTCTTATGTGACTGTTCCTCTACCCCTGTGTTATGGTTTGAAAATTGCCCCCCTGGGAGCCGGGGGCCTATAGGTGAGGTGATTGGATTCCAGGGCAGTTCCCCCCTGGAGGGCCAATCACCGCTCGTTTTGTTCGCTCCTGTGAAAAATCATATACACACAACCACTGGAAATTGCTGGCAGTTTCTGTCTGGCTGCTGCTGTGTGGGTGTGTGAGTGTAGAAGGCCCAGGGGTGGCAGGGCCCCCTTTTTTCCCCTCCGGGGAAGGGGGGCCCTGCAGCCCACAACTCTGGCCTAAGCCAGGGTTGGAAGCAGCATTGGAGTGAGTGTGTGTTGTGAGGGAAGAGACTCACAGCACCTGAACGTAAGTGAGAGAGAGGAGCCAGGCCCTCTTCCCCCTCCTCCCACCTTTGCAGCTAGACTGCGGAGGGGGCTTCTTTTCCCTCTCACTGTAAAGTGGAGGGGAGGCTCAGCATTGGAGACGAGCCAAAGTGGATGGCTGAACGCAGCCCGGCGCCAGGGAGATAACCCCAGGCGAAATTGGAGACGGACCACAGAAAGGCCCGGAGGATGTCCTTGCAGTGATTTAAATGGAGGACAGCTGAAAACTCAGAGTAGGAATGAAGATTCCAGGACGCGTACATGTGATAAGCTGACTGAACTACAGCAGCACGGAACCGAGGGAGAGAGAGAGAGAATCACACAGTAGAGACTGACACGGAACCAAGGGAGCATGGACTCAAACTATTTTCTTGGACTTCGTAAGGAAGAAGAGACTTTAGTAAACAGCTGGAGGTTGGTGGGGGGAGTAAATCAGGTTCCCTGAACACTCCCACAAGAGAAAGACTGGTTACCTATCAGCCTGAAGGGCTTTTCCTGAACTGAATTGAAGGAGAAGCTTAAAGGGACTGATAGAATGTGTAATATTATATATATAGTTGCTTTAGCTTATACAGTATATTTATTTGTGTAAAATAAATGTATATACTTCTCCTTTTCCCCTATAGAAACCTCTTGCCTGAAATTTTCTCTTCGGTGTTGAGATAAAACTGTGGGAAGGGGTGGGGGAAGCCTGGAAATTGGATTTTGGATTTTTGTGGTGGTTCAAACCACCACATCCTGTTACCAGCACTGCCTTCATCTAGACTTGTATGACTAATTGGGAAACCCCTGTGGGCCTATGGCCATGCCAAGGAGAGAGTACAGAATGTTGGCTGCCCTTCAGTCTTGAATTACCATGACATGTTAGCTGTGTAAGAACATGGTTTCTCAAGCATTTAGAGTTTCACATGGTAGAGCATCCTATAATTTACTAAAAGAGGAGAACCTCAGATCTTTTTCTTTCATCATCTTGATTTTCAGCATTGCAATATCTTTTCGTTTATAGATAAATAACGAATGGGCAGCACATCAAACCAAACTTACAACATCACAAAAGGTGGTGGTGAGTCTTGAGCCTTAACAGTGATACTGCAGTTTTGGCTTATATAGAGTTATACATCCTGAAAAATTTAGAGAAAATTAGACTTCAGAACTATAAAACTTGTGGAAGGATATTCTTCCCTGATGAAAATTAACTTTTCATGTTCCATGGATTTGTATTCTTTATAATGTAAAATAAGAAAAAACTATGTAAATCAGAGCTAATGAGATTGTGTTTAATGGAAGCAATATCAAATCTGAAATTTTTCATGTTATTTCATGAGGTTCATGAATAAAGGATGTTTCAGGCAAAACAGGAGGCTATGTGTACATACACAAAGTCTAAAGAATATATTTTACTGATAAAATAATAACTGGCATGTGATTGCTATGTTCTGGATATTACTACTCCCTACGAAATATTTTATAAGTCCATCCTAAATAAATATTGATGAATAAACACCTTGTCACAGTTTCACTTTGGAGTGTCTTTTTCTCCCTCAAAATCAATTTATGATTTACATCACAATTTAATGTAGTCAATCAGTGAAAAATATAATTGATAATTACCTTAAAATAAAAGAAAAATCAAGTATTACAAGCTATTCAGTTTAATTTAACTTCTACATAATGTGCAATTTTAAATTAGAAGTTAAAATAATACATTTTGATAAGAAGATTTTTATCAACAACATTGGGTCCCAAGTAAATAAATGAATCCTTGGTATCTTGCTACCAAGACCAGACCCATTATAAATTCAGTAGCAAAACTCATTTCATTATAATTTATTGCCTATCAGATACTATAACCTACTTTGGAAGAAATTTTAGAAGGATAATCAATTATGGAAGACACCATCTGACAGTCCGCATACTATATACAACATTAGTCCAAATATTTTAATTTCAGGGCCTGAAGACAATTCTTTTTTCAGAAGCCACAAGTTTAGATCAAAAGTTTCCAAATCTTTATGGGAACCTGTGATATACCAAAATGTGTGTGTGTATATATAAGTCACAGAAAAGAAAATATTTTTATTTACATATTGGGATAATTATAAAATGTAAAAAATCTAATGCAAAAAATGTGGCAATTTAGATGTAGGAAGTTTGGACTATTGTAGTCTCCACGATCTAACAATGTCAGGATGAACTTGTAATGGTCAGCGGATGTAGAGAAACAAAGTTCATGATTAATAACTTGAATTTGTTCACATACTATGGCTAAAGAAAAAACTTTCATTTTTGAAATCATATCTATTCCTCCAAACTAATAAAGACAATACTGAAATATTTATTTCTCAGAAGAGAAATTTAAAAAGTATTATTTGTTGTGTTCTCAGGAAGAAATGAAACTCCAGTCTTTTCTTTTCTTTGCTAAATAGTAATGGATGGTTCTCTGAAAACTGTTTCCTTTCTGCCATAACACAGAACAAGCTGATAGATACACTCCTAGAGCAGGATTACTCTGGCTGAGCTCAGAGAGCATATAGGGGGCACAATCAAATAGCAGTCACAATAAGTATCATGACTGTGATCATTCATGACGATAACCTCTTATTTTTGTAGATTTTTCTCATTCACCTATATTTTATGATTTGTGAATAATGTGAACCTAGAAAACTACAGACACTGTTGGGAAAAAAAGAGAGTGTATAGTTTGTCATTGCAATTACTTGTACTGATTTACTGAATAAAACAAATTTTTATTGTGAACCAAAGGTGTTTCTAAGGTGATAGTGGTAGTGGTGATGATGAGCAACTCATCGCTGAGGAAAAAAGAGCAGTATTATTAGATATGGCTGGTAGGTATACATTCTTACAATATTTAGAATAGATATACATACATGCATACATATTTATATAAATATCTATAAAATGCATATACATAAACACATATGCATGTCTTCCTTAATTCCTAGACTCTAGAATGATTTAGTTATAGAAGCATGTCTGCTGTCATGAAAAAACCAATACAGTTTCTAGTACTTAGGCTAGAAGAAGTAAATATTTGAAAATAGAAACCCTGAAGGCTCAAAGCCATTATACAAACACAGAGAATTGAAAATGTATTTTTAAAATGCATATTGTTGACAATTCCAATTCCTGTAGTCATATGACCCACATGTCCAGCAGGGTTTTTTCACAGAATCCCATTAAAAAGATTCCCCTCTTGGGAGAAAAAAGAACTTCTAAGGCCTTAGGACAGCACTGACTCTAATTTACCTCTAGGGCAAATTCTTCTTCTATCTTTACTGCATAAAATATATTGCTAACACTCAAAAAGTAATAAACTTCCCTAAACCAGACAGTAAGAGCAACAGGTTTGTTATTAAGGCTGAATTGAATTTATGCTGAAAAGTGTGACCATGCAGCTTTTTATAATGAAAAGTTAAATTGTTTAACTTCTTGGACCCAGTTATGGTAAATAATATATGCTGTGATCTGTCACTAGGTTATATGTTGTATAAACTGCATACTCTATGTACCTCTACAGTATAAAAACATGGTTTCTCAGGAAATTACTCCAATAAATAAATAAATAAATAAATAAATAAACGAATGTGTATAGATATGGACACAGAATTAGTGTGTGAATATATATAATATTCCAAATGTTTTTATTTAACATTGATTTCCCTAAGAGATCTACCTGAACAAATGCTAGTTTACAGATGCTTACTCTACAGATTATTTTAAAGAAAATTGTTTATTTTGCCTTCTCATGCTGTCAAATGTAACTTGAACAACCACTAACTGAGCAACTAACTCATTAAAAGAAAAAAAAAAAGGATTTGGTGTTGCATAAGGTCCAGGAAAACATCATGTTTTCTATGGAATATAAATATTGGTGGGAAAGAACACTGCTGCAATGTGTTCCAAACTGTAGCTTTGTCAGTTCAACATTTTAGTTCTTCGGTGGAGTGAGGTGGCTGTTGGCACTCAGTGGAGTTACTTTGAAGATAGCTGCTTGATCTCTCAGCTTTTGAAAGCATTTCTGGTTTTAGTAAGGGGAAAAGGAAACAGTAGTTTTGGGATTCTTCAGCTCAAAATTCTACCAAGGAACTTATTGCAAGTATAAGTTCTGTGATTAATGCACATGCCAGAGTAGCGTTCAGCCAATTCTTTTTCATCTACATTAGCCTAGCAGTGCTAAATTCTAGTGAAAATCCAAGCATGCTGTTATTTATATTCAGATCACGAGAAATACCAAAACAAGAACCCAAGTCAGAGGAGACTTACAGAAAAGTAGGTAAGAATTAATCTGACATGGTGAACAAAGGTACCTCACTCTTTAGACTCCTTGCACAGGTACATTTAGAAGTGGTTTTGTGTCTTTGTGAGACAAAAGAAGCATTACAGCTAGAAATTCAGGCCACTGAATGGAAACCAGGCAGAAGCAGCAATGGTAGAGTACCACAGTCACGGCTCGCGCAGCAGCCGGGCACAGTCTCAGCATGTCCTGTCTTGGCAGGAACAGTAGCTTGAGCCAGCATCTGATAGCCCAGCAGGTCACTGAGGGGAATCAGTACAGCAGCAGATGTGTGTTAGGAGAGACCTGGCAGGCTATGTGAGATTCAAAAACTGGCAGGAAAGTTCACTGAACAGAGCCAGGACTTTGCCTGGGAAACCATCGAAAAGATAAAGAGGAAAGAGGTTATATTCAGGCTGTACAGTCAGATTTCAACTGTTGAGTTTTGTTTTACTCTCTGTGACCATATTAATTGAACATAATGACTCCTAAATAAATTACTAGTGAAAGAGAATTCTACAGAACATACGAGAGATGGGAAACAGAAGTTACGGTCAAGTTCATCACATGTTGATTCTGCTGCTGCTCAGACAAAATAACATTTTTCCCTTCTTAAATATGTTATCAGAGAGGTGCTTCCATCATCGCTGATTGTCATGGCCTTGACCATTGGCAGGTCCATCTTGGAGCTGGTTGGCATTGGCTCTGTTGGACCTGGGGGAAGCTTCTGGCAGCTTCTCAGAGAAGCCACCCATGTAGCCCAATCCCACTACCAAAACCTGGCAGCACAAACCTGATACTTGAAAAAAAAAAAACAACACCAAAATCTAGTCACCAGCAGTGTGTGTCAGGGATCAATATTAAGGTCCATGCTGTTTAACATCTTCATCAGTGACCCAGAGAATTGGATGACATGCACCCTCAGCAAGTTTGCAGATGACATAAAACCAGGAGGAGTGAATAATACACCCAATGGGTGTGCTGACATTCAGATGAACAGGCTAGAGATTTGGACAGATAGGAATCTAATGAAGTTCAGCAAAATCAAATGCACATTTCCCTGGGGAAATTCCTGTGGAGAAATAAGCTCCTGTATCAGTAAATGGTTGCTGCTGATCATCTGGAAAACAGTTTTGTAAAAAAGGACCTGGGGCACTGACAGACACCAAGTTGAAAAGGAGACAGAAGTGTGCCCTTGCAGCTTAGAAGGCTAATGGTATCCTGGGCTGCATTAGGAAAAGTGTTGCCAGCAGGTCGAGAGAGGAGATCCTGCCCCTTACTGTGGACAAGGCCACAATTAAAGTGTGAATCCAGCCCTGAACACCCCAGTACAAGAAAGATATGGATTTATTGGAGAGAGACTAGCAAAGAGCCACTCTCTCTCTGTTTAAGTCACTGAGGAGAGGCTGAGAAACCTGGGACTGTTCAGCCTGGAGAAGAGAAAATTCAGACGAATCTTATGTGTATATGTAGATACCTGATTTGAACAGGCAAGGAGGGCAGAACTGTTCTCTGTGTTATCCACAAAAAAGACAAGAGGAAATGGACAGAATTTAAGATATAGAAAATCCAGTTAAACATGTGATTAAAATTCCCACACTTTTTATTGTGAGAGTTATCAAACTTTGGAACAGGATGTCCAGTGAGACTGTGGAGTCTTTGGAGATATTCAAAACTTGAATGGGATCTGACAAAATTTCAACCCTTCAAAAATATAGAAAGGATATAAATGCTATTAAAAATCTTTAAATGCAATTATAATATATAAGGTGTTCAGTCTCAAGATCTTTTGAAAACGCAAGCCCCCCTTAACATGACCATTTTTCATATTATTCTTTCATATTTTATCCCTTTTCCTTCTATCCCTGTTATTGTTTTCTAACATGGTTAAAAGTGTAAGACAGGGGTAACTAGCATAAATTGAAATTGTCTTATAATAGATACTTTCAAAATTTGGGAAATCACCGAACCTGAAGGTAAGCAACACTGATTACATATTTCCACTCCCACAATGACAGAAAAAGGAGTTAAAGGGAAAGTAACTGCATGAAAATAGTGTTGCAATTTCACTTATCAGGGTGGTAATTTCAAAGCTCAGTAAGCTCAGTTTCCTTCCCCCAATCTCTCTAAGTTTTTAATGTGCATGTAAATAACTGATGAACATTTGAAGCTACCTGCACTGACACTTTTAACATACAGGAGGGATGGTTTTTTTGTTACACATTGCATGACCTACTTAAAGGATGATGTTAGCTGTAGAGACTGCAGGCACAAAAAAAAAGTAGATATGCTATGGTTATAGGACAAAAGAGGCTCAGTACCAAATGCTAACACCGGAGGTAAAGGTGAAGTGTCAGCTGAAAACCCTATTTATGATCATTCAAACAGATGTGTTTGTACTTTGGATTCACCTTCTAATGAAATACATCTTCAGAGAAGGCTTCCAGATGAGGGACATTTCTGTAGCACCAAAAACCTCAGATTTGACGATTATATCGTGAACAAAATCATTATAGCAGGATAGTCCAAACTTCAAATATCAACAAAATGTTATAAGTTCTGAAGCGGTTTTGGAGCTCAAAAATTGTGTGACATAATTTGAGACATAATAGGAAAAAAAGAGGGCTCTTAGGTCCCAGGAAAGACTAAAGGTGCTGGTAGAATCACAGCAAAGATGCAAAGAGATGAATGCACATCCCAGCAACTTTACTGAAGAAGCAAACATGACAATAAATATGAAAGGACAATGCTGAAGAGGACTTGTAGGAGCTTTGCAAGAAGTTTACAGAAGAAGTACATCACTAAAATGATGCAGGGGATGAGATTGTAGGGAAGAAATCTTCAGTAGGGCGTTACCTAAAAGCCATATCTATGCACATTAGTGAGTTTCAGGCTCTTGGTTCCAACAGCAGAAGAATAAACAAAATCCTCAGCATGGTACCCACTATGAATGAACTTAGCTCTGTCAAGTGTTTGCCATGGAGTAGTATCTAATAAAAGTCAAAATCTTCCAAAAGTGAAAAATAATTGCTAGAAGAGTCTGGAATATATTAACAGCTGGTAAGCAGGAACAATTTCTTCTGCCTAAAAATTATATGCTTTTCATTGCACTGCAGAAAAGTTCCTCTATTCTTGTCAGATGTTAGGGAAAGTTGAAGTTACTGCAGCAGAAATGTGTTTAACTCTACATTTAGCTCCTACAAAGGAGACTTAATAAAGGCTCCTGCAAAGGAGACTTAATAAGGTGGTGCCAGCTTAAGGCAAATATATGAAAGTCTGGTTTTGTGTTAATTGTGTGGGAAAAAAATATTACATTTTGAGTTGCTCCAGGACATTTTTTTAAAGCAAGTAGATATCTCATTCAAACATCCTCATGGCATTATTTTGGAATATTAAATATAATGTAAAATAAAATATAAAATCAACAGGGGTCCAGAAGGCAGAACTATCCGTTAAAATAAGGGTTTGATGCTCATTAAAAGGGTCAAAATATTCAAAGACGATAAAATGGAGACAATTGATGTATAAATCTATTACATTAACTCTTTGTACTAGAAAATACACATATCTTGGTTGGCATAGTAGTACAGCTTCAAAAATGCTCTGTGCCAGATACATACTTTTTTGTTTTTTCCCTACAGTTACAGACATTGGATATGCTTCAGCTCAATGTAGCCAGGAGTCAGTAGACATAGGCATAAATTAAAGGCATTCTCCTATAATTCAGGATGAATTTTAGGAAAATGGAAAATAGAACAGTATAGCTTTTACTGAAGTTCCACTTGCTGGTTACTTTACCTGGAGCACAATATTAACAACATCTTTGAGTGAGAAAAGCTGTTTAGAAGCAAGCTAAAATAAGACCAAAAATAGGAAATAAAATAAAATAATAAATAAAAATGGTTGGTCTCATATCGTTCATATTGCTTGGAAAAAAAATAAATGGGGGGCGGGGGGGAAGAAAAGTGCTTTAGTCTAAGGCTGCCCACAGGGTGAAACCGTTTTTCTTAGAGCTTCTTTGCAAGAGCAAAGAATTTAATAAGTACAGTTTTCTTGTCCAATGAGAGGTAGACTGATGAGAAAGCTATCTAGCAAACCCAGGACATCCAGTTACTACATATAATAAACTGTTTGAGGATGGCCCACTGCTCTGGGATGCCTGATCACACTTTCACAGAAGAAATTTTTCCTAATATCCAATCTAAATCCCCCCTGGTTCAACTTGAGACCATGTCCTCTGGCCCTGCAAGATTCGCCTTAGGAGGATCAATGTATATAAATATTTGAAGAGAGGGTGTAGAGAAGACAAGGTCAGGCTCTTAACAGTGGTCTCCACTGACATGACTTCTGAACGTCAGGAGAATCTATTTTATTGTCAGGGTAACTGAGCATTGGTACAGTTTGCCCAGCAAGGTTGTGGAGTCTCATCTGTGGAGATATTCAAAAGCCACCTGGACACTGTCCTGGGCAACTGGCTCAAGAAGCCTTGGCTTGAGCAGGAAGGTTAGACCAGGTGACCTCCCAAGATCAACTTCAACTGCTCTGCAGTGGTTTCCCTGCCATTTCCCCCCACTGTGAGCGGGGGCAGCAGCAATTGTGAAGCAGAGCAGAAAGAATTCCAGGCAGAGGAGAGAGAAACTTCAAGCAGTCTTGCTGCCACCTCCCCCGTCAAGCTAGGGGGAGGGGGCGACTCGAACCAAAACCGAAGTAGCAGAGACGGGCCAAGGAGTCCAGAGACATCCTGTGAGCTGGACTAGGACAGCCAGACCGAAAACAAGGGAGAGAGCCTAACCGAACTAAGCCAAAATGGGCCTGGAGTGGCCCAGACAGTACCAGCAGCCAGCTGGACCCAGACTGAGAGATGTGGGGATGCCCTGCAGAGAGAACTTGCAACAGAGCAGGGAGAGAGAGAAGCCAAGCTGGAATGTTCTGGGGTAGGACTGAGCCAAAACCCCAGAACCCTTGATCCCGGAAGGAGGGGTGTCCCCTAGACTTAGGGGGGCCCCCCAAAACTCCCGTGGAAGGAAACCTCCACGTAGCAGGGAACAAAGACTTAAAGCTTTACCTCCCTGTACTCTGTGGTGAAGACATGGTGATGATGAGTGTTTCCATCAAAGCCCATAGATGAACCCTCGGTGGGAGCTCAGTGGTTAGAGGTGGGGTACTGAGGCCTCACACTCTATGGAAGAGAGAGAGAGAAATTTTCCAGCTACAGAGAATTGGAATGTGGCCCTGAGAGTGAAGGAGAGACTTCTTTCTCCTCCTGGACTTTATGGGGGGAGCAGGGGTGATTTTTGTAAATACATGGTTTTATCATCATAGGAGGATTAGTTAGGATTGTTGTATATATTATTCTATACTTTCCATTCTGTTAGTAATAAATTTTGATATTATTCCCCCATGCTGAGTCTGTTCTGCCTGTCTGGGAAGATCTCTCACCTTTGAGCAAATTTGTGGCAGTTTGAAAATTGGCTCTTGGGTCAAACTATGACAAGGACATCAGTATTATCAGAGACAAAAGGAAATAGACAATGATATAAAACATAAATGGGCTTATTGAAGATATATCACATTAGAGTTATCAAATATCTTTCCTAATCGGATAATTTCTAACATAAAATTGATTGAAAAGACTTGATATCTAAACAGTATGATACTATTTAAAAGAAATATTCAAGTTGGAGATCTTTCATTGGTTTATTAAAAAATATAAAATGGATGAAGAGACTTTTTGGTGATTATTAAATGCAGGTTACTGCAATGAAAGGGATATTGCAGTGTTTCTTAGGTTCAGTCTTGCAATAAATATTTAATAGTTTCCTAATTAGCTATGTTTTCAGGCATAGGTCACGAAATTCATGTAAAACACAAATTTGAAATGTTTGGCCAAGACTGTAGAGAGCAGGTCATGACTCTGGAAGAAACAAATTGTGCTGAAAACTGATATCACATAAATTGTGTTATAATATGAAGTGTATAACATCTCTTTAAACTAGGGGCTAGTTTTCTAGAGGCCATGACAGATGAAGAGAAACTGTGATGACAACAAGCTTCCCATGTAGTGCTGTTTTCACAGTGACATTCTAGAACTTCAGCTACAATAAATAAATAAACAAATAAATAGCCTGGAAATCTTAGTAAAATTTTTGCAGAAGGCAATGATAGTCTACCTGTGGTTGCATCCAGTTCTGGTCACGTGTGGTCAGTTTGAACTGGAAGATGTGAAGATGAATGGAAAATTTATTTTTAAATATAAGAGTAAAAACCTACGGTTAGCTTGGTCCAGTAAAATAAGTGTTGAAAAACATGGTTCATCTGAGTGGAAAATACAGTGGAGGGAGACATATTTAAGTATATAATCTATGGACATACACTGCTCATAAACAAATTATTAGCAATTATTACAAAACTACTTTCCACTGTAAAACAACTAAAACTACTCAGTGACCTGTCAGACATGATAGATGCAAGAAACTCCTTGCCTCACATGTCCTTAGATGAATTTCCTGTAAATGCCCTTATTTGTTATTAATCTTGCTCTTAATTTCTAGTATTTTGGGGGTCCTTCTGATTGCTGAACAGGATTAAGAGATTTTCTACTCCTTACCTCTCATAGCATAGCTTGTCTTCTTTTTCATTGCACTTACATAGTCAGCAGCTACATTAGCAAGTGGGAAGGACCAGCACTTGATTTGACATCACAAATTTTTTTTCTTGGACCATATACTCATGTGGCAGTTTACCAGGGATGTAGTCTGTGTCAGTTGTATCATTCGCAGGAATAATGGATACATTATAAAGAGCCAGGCTCTGGACGACCTTGCATATACATTGCTGATGGTATGCCATAGATGTGTTCCATAAATTACTTTGATCATGATTCAACCAGGAAGAAAATCACTTGGGTGCACCACTGCTGTGCTCAAACACCTACTGTAGGACTACGGATAATAGGTGCAAGACATATTTTTACCTGAAAACAACCTACCACAGATGCAAATATCTGATCCTGGCCACAGCTAGAAATTAATGAAGACAAAATGCACTGATGTTATCTAGAATTACTACAAGCATGTTTGCACGCATAGAAGCAGGAGCTTGCCCGACTGACACGCAGTGTTCTGTAAACAACTTCTGCTGTTGCTGAAAAAGTACCTTGAAACCAAGCACAAAAGGAGTGACTGAAAAAATAAACTAGACATTCTGTAACAGAACATTTTCAGCGTAAATTTTAGCAGTTGCCATGGTTTAACTAGCTTCAGAGATTTTTAAGACTCGTTATGGCATCTATAAAAGGCTTATGCTCATGTCAAGAGACTTTAGGTAAATGTGCATTTCTGAAAAAGAGAGGTTATTTCCTTAATTGAAACACAAATGCACTTTTTTTTTTCTACATTGAGTATAAGGACATATTATAAAGTTTTCTGTGCAGAGAAAACTTGTAATATGTTCTATAAACTTATGGAACATACATAACAATCTATGTTCATAATACTTCTTATTAAATATGTATGTTATTGATGCCTATAGTTACTGAATATCATGTCATGCAGTCTTTTCTTGTTCAATGATTCTGTCTGCTACTCCATATTAGTTATGAAGTTTATTTCTAGGCTAGGAATTTAGTGATCTGTATTTAGTGCAAAGTCCCTACTAGGGAAAGTGAAGCCTAGTGATGTTTTGTTTAAAAGAAAGAAAAATAATTTCTTTTCTTTCCATTCAAATAATAAAGCCCTCAAAGCCAATGTACTGAACACAAGAGTAACTTTAAATGCATGCATATTTACTGTAAAATTACATCATTAAGGAAAAACATCTGCACTTGTCTGAATTGTGCCCACCTTAGTCATAAAGGGAATATTGACAATATCCGATCTTCAGTTTAAAGGTGCAAAAGGCTTTTCCGTATTACATCAAATGACAACAATTCTCCATCGTTCCCATGCAAAAGGGCAAAACTACAAATTAATTCCTGTCTAGACAGAAGAAATAATGGTTTTTATCTAAATTGTCTTGGGCCACTGCTGGGACATTGAATGAAAAGCTCTACTACTAATGAATAAAAAGACAATTTTTTTACAATCAATGAGTCACAGATATTTTAAGCACTGCAATTTGAGGACAGAAAGCTATTAGATTTAGAGAAAGAATGGAAGAAAATAATGAGATCAGAAGGGTGAGCTATTTTGGCACCTGAAAAAGGTTGTTATTCTAATTCAATATTTATCATGCGGTAGCAACTTTAAAATTAAGAACCTCAAGTAAAGATGCTTGGATCTTGGATACCATCTGGAAAGTTCAGCTGAAGAGAATCAGGCATAAGGAAAGAAATAACATTAGTAACTGAAAATATGTCTGTAAAACACATTTTTTTAATTCAAAACAGAAAAAAAACCCCAGATGGTAGAATTTCGAAGGGAAGATTAGAAATTAACATATTAATGGGCAGATCTTTCAGTCACTGGAATAAAAAGAGTTTTGCCACTGATTTTAATGAAAGTAGAATAAAGTATGTCATCAGAAGTGCTGAGAAAAGATTGTAAACATAAAAGACCACATTTTCCAATTGATGTAGCTTTCTGCTTTGTAAACACAAATTAAACTTAAAGGGGCTAAACATAACTACTGCCCAAGTCCCCTAGTCAAGAGAACAGTTTTCTGGGAAACAGTTAGCAAAAGTAACTTCATTCCTTTGGATTTAAATGATTTTTAAGAGGGCAAGGTGTGACAGAGACAGATACTCATTCATACTGGTTCAGTCACTGACATAAACCAGGGCAGCATTGTACTTTGATCTTCAACACATCTAGATAGCTCAAGATGTGAGATCTAGCTCCCCTGTGATCCTGTGTTCTCTCTACAAAGTTCAGTTTGTTTCTGAACAAGGTAGGGTATCTATCACCAAGATATAAGTACTGCTAAATTGCAAACTTCCACTGGGTTACATGACTATCTGTATCATGTTCTATTCTGCATTTACAAAGCATACTCTTTTAGGATATGGAGAGGTATGTTATTCTCAGGTCTCAAAGACATAAGCTTGTATTTAAGTGCCTAGAAAGGTTTAATTTAACCCACAAAGGGCATGAGGAAGATTTTATCTGACATAAACCTTTTTCTGTAAGGCAAACACATTATTGGGAGTGGTGCTGCATTTTCATATTGAATTGATCTATTTTACCTCTGAGGGTCATTGCATTGTGTAAGCAAAGAGCAAAGGATCAAATCTTTGCAAGAATATAATTGCATAACATAGTTTGTTATTTAAAAAAAATGTACCTATATATGTTATTTACTAGTTCTTGGTTTTAATTAAAAACAAATAAAAAGGTGAATATAAATGGAATTGGGAATACTGTGCTAATTTGCATCAGTGTTTAATTTCCTGAAATATAATAATTAAAGTAAACACTAATTACTAAAACTATTTTTCATTGTTAAAGTGCAAAATATATGTATTTCTCAAGTAGCCTTATGCTTTTACAAGAGCTCTCTCTTGTGGCTATAACTGTTTGTGCATTGTAACTAGCTCAGATATTCTGAGGACCTTTTTAAAAAGAATTTTATACTGCAAATTAAGGTAGTAGGAAAAACAATAACATAACTCTGTCCAGCCATGCAGCAGATAGTGATAATAAAATCTGTATAAATTATCTAGAAATCTATATTATTCACCAAGACATAAAGACTGTTGAAAATAGTTTTCTATACTTATTCTAATAGGAAGGCTTTAAACAATAGCCAGCCTACAAAAGATGGCAAGAACTATATATAGTCAAAACACTCACTATGCTGCAAAAGCTAAGATAGGATAATCAAAATAAATGTAACGTATGGTCAGGAGAGCTGTTCTATAGTCACATAACACTGAAGAACTCTTTAAAAATTGTGAAGGAAAATGCCAAAGATGTAAATGTTTGTTTCTTTTGTGCATCCTCTTTTTATCCACTGCATCTCTCTGTAGCAAGGATATACTTGTAGCAAGTGAAAGATGTTCAGAAAGAGATTTGAGCCAAGCTGTTCAGTGATGTTGTGCTTAGTATTGGTCATCTTATAGCAGGTACTTATTGAAGTGAACTGTGCTGAGGACCTGGTGCACACCATCTACTGACTGCATTCATGCCCGGCCCGAATCTTTCACCTGCACTGGGGTGACAACTGCTTCATTCCCACAAAAGGGGTCTTCTGGGAATTCCTTACTGGCCTAGATGTTTGGGCTATCTCCCTTTTCCAGTTGGAATTACAGGATTTTTAATAGTACAGTCTGCTCATTAGGAGAGTGTGGCAATGGATTTATGGAAAAAGTCCTGCCAAAGATGGACTGGTGAAGAAAAAGAAGAAAACAGCTCAAATGTTATAGAAAGAGGAGTTTTTAATGTTGTTTAAACATTAGATAGATAGATGGCTTTTTGCAAAGTCACTGCTCCTTCTTCCCGACACCCTCTGTAAAGACCCCTTATCTCCCAGGCAGGAGTGTCCTGGGAAGATGTCCTAAGGTGTTCTCATTGGCCTTTTGTTAAGCCTTTCCTATTGGCTGTTAACTCCCTACCTGACTGGGCTTTTTGTAAGACCCTTCACCTGTAATTGGTCTCCTTTGACCCTCCCAAGAGCTTTATAAACCCCTACCCCACATTAAACTTCCTCTTTCGTCTGTCCCTCCCTGGTGGTTTGCGTGTGTGCTCCTTGTGGGGTCACAGGGCCATGTGGTGGGGGGTAGGGTGGGAGAGCATGCACCTTTCCAGGTAATGGACTAACTCCCAGGGCCTGAAGGTTCCCCCCTCCAACTCATCCACCGTAGGAGAGAGCACAGAGCAAAACAGCTGTAAACAGGAACTGTGATTTACTATCAAGGATTAGACACTTTATGTTTAATGCAGAACTTAGACATATGAATAATGGGAGCTAAAACTCTGTAAGAGGGAGAAAATAGCAGTCTGGAGTCTAGTACTAGTGGGAGTTACACTCACCAGAGTTTGGCAAGTAGATTAATTATTCTTTACTAATCTGTTCTCATCATATGATGATGATATCTCTTTAGGAAGGCTATGGGATTTTTGTTTGACATGGCTTTTCTGCTTCCCAGAGCCATGTAGTTGCACTAATAATAAATGATACATCCAGCTTTCAATCTTCCCCAGCTTACTGATATGTTATAAGGTTTCACTGACTCACTTATTAATATTTTAGCAATACTTTGAAATCCTCAGATGGAAGATGCTATAATCAAAACAGGTTAGTGTCTGATTAAAGGTGTCTGAAGACATTAAGTTTAAAATATCTGTGAGCCCTTTCATTATTTTAGTGTTTATAATTAGATTTAGCGCTTATAAGTTTCCATATAGCTAATACACATTTTCCTAAAAAGGGCAAAAACTTATATTACAAAGCTGTTCTTTCGAATTAGTCAAAATCTTTTCAAAGTACACAAATCTGTACTTCAAATATCACCAGAAGAACCTGATAGATGAAACTCTTCAAGCTCAGAAGCTAAAGCTATGTCAATAGCTATGTCAGATTAAACAGAACTCAGAAATCTTTCTGGGCAAGGGGTTAAATAGAATGACTCATATCTATTAGTAAATGCTTCTAGCCACAAAAAGAGAGCAGCTACATGCAAACTGCCAGCTGGCATTTAGACACAGTAGTTGGAATATTCAACTTCCTAAAACACATCCATGAATTAGTTAAGAACTTGCTAGTTGGCTCAGGTCAAAATTGTTCCAGAGAATGGTCTAAGAGCTTAAAAATACAGACAATTGCATTTCAGACCTGAGAGCATTGCCTGCCTGGTTCTGTTTAAGTTACTAACATAGATGTAGTCTACAAAGTGATTGCTCTTGACATTGTGTAAAAGCTGAGGTCAGCAAAGAGTGGAAGGAATTTATGATGTGATTTAAATAGTTTCTCTAAGCATGAAAGCTTTATCAAACTAGTTTGAAAAAACATGTCACTACATTCTTGTCTTAAAAGAATTCTTTTATCAAAATTGGAGAGAAAAAGACAAATGGAGTTAAACCCAGCTGTTATTGAGTTTCCTAGTATAAATAAAGCTACATGCAAAGCAAATAACATTAATGTTACAATTCTCAAAAAGCATTGTGATTTGACAATAAATAATAACAAAATGTCAATAGCTTTATTTGAATGACTAGTTCGACTGACTACAAAAGCTATATATTTAGGGATTTAAAACATCAGAAAAGTAAGACTGACAAGTTTCTCATTCTCTCAGTCCCAAAGCTATGTGACGTCAGTATAAACCCCATGGCCTGGTACTACCAACAGCATGACCAAATTTACTGCACTACAGAACAATCTTCTCAAACTCGACCCTCTGGCCCTGATCTATCATTCTTCTACTGTACCTATATGTGGAACCTGCCTGGTGTGGGAAAACCATTCATGTGATGTCCTGATCTCTGCAGGATGGCAACAAGTTGCTCTAAGCCCTCTGCTGGAACTGACATCTTTTTACTGATATTCTTGATTTCCACAAGGGCTTCTGATTCAGTTTAGAACTGGACAAATAACCAGGAAATAAGAACTGGGAATAGGCATTTCCTGTGGTGTAGCTATTGCGTATATTTTGAGGCTTCTTGCTAAGTAGTGCTTACCCTAAGTCAAGGACTTCCAGTTCCCTGTAATCTGTCAGTGAGCACATGTACAAGAAGCTGGGAGGGAGCATAGCCAGGACAGCTGACTCAAAATGACCAAAGGAATATTCCATATTATAGGATGTCGTGCCCCGCATACAAAGTGGGGAGAGTTGGCTGGGAGGGCCTGGTCACTGCTGGGGGATGGACTGGGCATAAGTTGGTGGGTGGTAAGAAATTGTATTTTTCATCTCTTGTCTTTCTTGTCTTTTATTCCTCTCTTTTTCTTTTTTTTCCCCTAATATTATTATTATTATTATTATATTTTACTTTATTTCTATTATTAAACTGTTTCTATTTCAAACCCATAGGTTTTGGCTTTTTGCAGTGCTCTCCTCCATCCCCCTATGGGAGGTGATGGGAAGGAGCCAGCAGCTGCGTGGTGCTTAGTTCTCAGGTGGGATTAAACCATAACAGTCCCTTTTGACACCCAAGGTAGGGCATAAAGGGTAGAGATTACAACAGATCTGACAAGAGCACGTTAAAATAAATTTGTAATAAGCATTTATTATATAAGTTTAATAGCTGCTATTTACAATGTTTGTTTATTTGCTCTCAGAGTTTTTGTGCTTGTTCTCAGAGTTACATTTAACTTTACTTGCAGTATATGTTCTGTTGTGCTATATATCACCTCTGGAGGCTCAGCTAAGGTTGTCATGTTGCTGAACTTTGTAATACTGCCTTATGATACGATGGAATTGCTGGTCCTGAAAGTAATCCGGTGTTTGTACTCAGCATTGCCATCAGCTCTGTACTTTGGGAGCCATCTATTGGAAGCCACTAATAATTACATCTTTTACCTGCTAGGAGAGACAATCTATGGAGGGGACATCTTCCCATATCTTTCCCTTTCCAGGACAACTACAGTAGCATTTAAGAATTTTGAAAATTCTGAATATCCTTGCAATGTTGCAACCAGCATGGTAGTATTGCTAGGAACCATGAATGTGGTTCAGATTTTGTTTGTGGTTAAGCAACTATTTGTGATTACTCTGACCCCTCTGACAAGCATTGTGACTACTTCAACCCCTGTGACAAGCACTGCAGCTGCCCAAAGCCCAGTGACAAGTACTGTGGCTACTTGTACCCTTGTGATCCTGAGTGCAGCTACTCAGACCCTGGCAATGCGTGATGCAGCTGAACCAGAGAACCAATCCATGCCAGTATCAGTCGCCTCTATATATAAGAAGAAATTAACATGAGTCAGCTCATTTACTAAATGAGAATGAAGCACGGTCACTACAAGAACAGCAGGAAGAGACGGAACAAGAGGTAAGTACCAAATTCCTATCTCTGAGTGAGCTGCGGGATATGTGAAAAAATTTCAACATGTTATCACCTGGCTTCTCCAATGCTGTGATAACAGGGATAGTAGCCTGGAATTAGGGGACAGGGAAGCCAAGCAGATGGCATCACTTTCCACAGAAAGGGGCATTGACAAGTACTCTGTCTCTGAAGGCAACTCTTCTCAAACCTGAAGGAAAGATATTTCTTTCAAGGAAAATGTTGTACGTCATGCAGGTAAACGGACCACAATGGAGAGAGATATCTAGCACCTGAGGGAATTGGCCCATGATCTGAACAACATGCAGTCCTCCACAGATCCAGAAGTCCAACACAGATAACCCATGTGGTGGAAATTTGAACGGAGTACACAATTGTCATATGCCAAGTCACTGGCAGTAATGACCTGGAGAGACAAAGAGTCACCATCAAGAGATGAATTGGCTTGCCAAATCTGGCAATACAAATAAAACCTTTCTTCTTGCTACAGACTTGCATCTTGGCTGTGGAAAAACTGTTCAAAAAGTGGGGAAAACTATCCCAGGGGTTCCAGCAAATCAAAAGAGGATATGTCCCACTCCCCACCTGTCCAGACTTGCATGTCAGCTATCAAGAGTAAGTGTTCTTTGCTCCCTGATTCTGATCCATAGGCTGATTTGTCAACTGGAGAGCCAAGTACTGACCAGCAGGATCCATTCACCCTAGAAGAGTCCCATATGGCCAGTGAAAAAGTCTAACAGAGAATAGAGACTAACAATAGACTATTGTGGCCTGAATGAAGTCACACCACCACTGACTGCTGCTGTCCCACCATACTGAGTACTTAGCTACTGACTGGGGTTAAACCGCAACAGGCAGACTTAAATGCTTATGCTATGTTCTTACTGATACCACTGAGGACACACACTGATGATTCTTGTCCTAATTGCTGTCCACCAGGACCCTGAAGGGTTTTTTTGGTAGAGCAACACTCTAGTCAATTGGACCCTGCTCTATATTGCTGTTTGAGATTATTCTGTCAAAGGTGCAGGGCATTATATTTTTCACACCTCATGCCATTCTTGTTGACTCAATGTTGAGGTCTCTCTCTATGGTGGCTCTTCTTCTAGTCTGTCGTCTTTTCAGTTTAGTGTTTTCCCCAGACATAGAGAGGATTCATTAATTCTTGTTTCCCCCATAATTTTAAAAATATGGAGACTCAGTATCAACCTCTAAGGAACTCCAGCTGTCAGTTCAACTTTTAACCATTAACCATCTTCCCTGAAGCTTGGTTTGAGCTTGGTGGTTCATCCAGCTTTCCATTCGTATCATGGTACATCTCTCCAGTCCTATTTTACTAGCTTGTCCACAAAGACTGTGTGGAATCCTGCCAAATAAGCAATTGTTCACTCAGATTTTTTTCTTCACCCTTGAAACTATTTTGGCATTTGCTTTGTCATTCCTTATTCAGATGGATACTTGGGGACTGGATTATGGACGGCAAGAGTTCAGGAACAACGCACAGACGATCAATATGATCAAACGATGTTCAATTTATTATTTAAATGAGTTAGCTTTTATACAGTTAGCTTTTTCCAGGTACGTGATTACAACAAAGCGATTGGATAGCTCAGTCTGTGCACGCATCTCATGCCTTTAGCTCATTGGTCCCGATGCTCTGTTCACGCATCCTGACATCATTCGAGCCACCCAAAGTCCCTCCTATTGATCTGCCTTTAGGGACCTTCCCGGGACTTTCCAGTTTTCTCTTTATCTCCAGTTTCCCACAACTTTCAACTATAAACACACAGTTTTCTCATAACTTACAACTATAAACAAACAGTTTTCACACAGCTAATAACTATAAACACACAGAATTTCACACAGTTAACAACTATAAACATACAGAGTTCACAGTTTGCAACTATAAACTATTCTTTTAACAACTTCCAAAGTTATGTCAAGTGAGGCCTACTGCTTCTTAGAACTGGGAATATGGATTGTTCACAAGGTGTCCATTTTCCTGCCACACTGGATACTTACCAGTGAAAACTAGGGTGTAGAAGACATTGGATACCTAAGCCTTTTCTGTGTCATTTGCAATTATCTTGCCAGCCCTGTTTAGAAGAGGACTTGCATCTTCCAAGTGCTTCCACTTAATTTCTGAGCATGAAAAATGACAAATAAAAATGCAGAAATAAATGAAACATACAGATTGTTGCCACTTTGGGTTTAGGTATTCATGGTAGGGTTTTTTGCCACCATGTGCAAAATGAAGTTTACCAGTTTTCTATCTTCAAAGCACCAGATGTTTGCAAATTCATAGTTTAAAAATCATAAATTGTTTTATTTTCTGCAGTAGTCATGTAGTGTGGTCATAGAACAGTAAATAAAAACATGGCAAATCAAAGGGTTGTATTGCTATACTAGAGCTTTTTTCTGTAATGCAATTGTTTGTATTGTTTCACTAAAATCTTCTGCTTTAGAAGGCATGTGACTACATTAACCTCATATTCATATAATGAACAATCTAACAAAACACAACAACAAAAACAAAAAAACCCTCAAACAATAAACCTCTCAAATTTTTTTGTAGTCAAAGATATCTTTTTGTTCTAATTCTTATGACTTTAAGCCAGGAATGTCAACTTCCTAAACTAACTGTATAATTGTAACTTAACACATGGAACTGCAAAAATAGCCACCTCTTATTATAGAAATAGGCTATAGAATCTAGCAAAAAGGAACGGTTTGTGAGTCTGTTGATATTCAGTGAATGGAAATTCAGGATGTTTTTATTATTATTATATGTTACCTCTTAGTGTGAGCAGTAGATGCCTAAAGGGCTAAATAATTGATTAGGTCCTAAAAATTTGGCAGTCTTTGCAAGATAAAATTAATTTTAAAAGCTGATTTTTATTCCTAGAAATGTGAAAAAAATCATAAGTTAAGCTGTTGAAAGTGATTATGTATTTTTTTCCATGTTACATAGATGAAAAAAGGCTTTTATGAACTCTTATGTTCTACGAATATCTTAAAAGATAAAACATCATTAGAAGTTAAACGCAATACATGCTGCAATAAAAATGTTAGTTTTGCAGTTTCGTAACTCATCTACTTCTCACATTGTCTTACCTTTTCTTCCTGTCAAATGTTCAGTAGATTTTATTTTAAAATTCTGAATCATTGTTTTCTTGAAACCACATAACTTTTTTAACACCCAGACAACTTATATAGCTTGTCTGTTCACAGAACAGTCTGTGATGATATGTATCATCTGCCAGCATCTAATATGGAAATATTAATAGCCTTTAAAATATATAGAAAATAAATAAGGTTTTTTTGCTTCATCAATAGTGGATGTGAAACTGATTTAATCAGTGCAAAAAAAGAGTATAAGCAAAAAAGATTGAAAATAAAGTTAGAGCTTTGGAGGAAAAAGAGGGTAGAAAAGAGAAACTCAGCAGTGAGAAATGGAAGGCCAAAAAAATTATTTTAGAGTAAGAAGCAACAGAAAAACAAACAAACACAGATGACGTTCAGGAACATGCAAAATGAAATGATAGCTGCAAAAATTCACTTAGTGGGTTATCAGTTGGAACTGCTGCAAGCTGAGTGGATTTAAAGAATAGAATAGAATAGAATAGAATAGTTCAGCTGGAACGTACCTACAGCAATCATATAGTTCAACTGACTGACCAGTTCAGGGCTGACTAAAAGTTGAAGTATGTTATCAAGAGAATTGTCCAAATGCCTTTTAAACACTGACACTGTTGGGGCATTGACACCTCTCCAGGAAGCCTGTTCCAGTGTTTGATCACCCTCTCAGCAAAGAAATGCTTCCTAATGTCTGGTCTGATCCTCCCCTGCCACAGTTTTGAACCATTCTCATGCATCCTAGCACCAGGAAAAAGATTAGAACCTCTCTCTCCCCTTCCTCTGGAAGCTGTAGAGAGCAGGGAGGTCACCCCTCAGCCTTCTGTTTGCCAAAGGACATTCCTTAGCCACTCCTAACAGGACATGCCTTCCAGCTCTTTCACCAGCTTTGTTGCCCTCTCCTGGACACATTCAAGGACCTTCACATCCTTCTTAAATTGTGTGGCCCAGAACTGCACACAGCACTCCAGGCGAGGCCTGGAATTGAATTCAATGTTGAATACAGAGGGGTAATCACCTCTTTTGGTCAGCTCATTATGCTGTGTTTGATGCAGCCCAGGATGCAGTTTGCCCTCTTGGCTGCCAGGGCACACTGCTGTCAACCAACACACTCATCTATTCTTTAACAGCATCTGTTCTGTGATCAAGTAGGTACTCATTAAGCACAGCCCCATGGACTAGCAGCCAGCAAATGTTATAATGTGGGGTTTTTTGAACTTGTGATGGGCTAAGCTACATCATATACTGCCAGATGGACATATGTGAGTATAGTCATATGTGTTGAAATGGTTCAACATGCTGCCATATGTATTTTAAAAGGTGCATTTGTTTACAAAGAAAACCAGAAAATAACTAGACTTTCTGTGGAAATCTACTTTTCCCAAATAGCATGGCACCAAGAGAAATCTCAATCTTGAAGCCTTTACTTGGGTTTTATTTTCTCCCATAGGTGTTACTGGAAAGAGGACTCAGAATTGATGCAATGAAACGCATTATAAGTACCTTCTTTGAACAAGCATTATGTAGTAGCACTGTTTTATTGAAGTGTTCTGTCAAACATCCACCAGATGTCAGTACATACTTGCACAATCATGTAAGTTGTGGCACGAAAATCTTTCTAACACAAATCTGATCCTTCTGGTACACAATACAGAAGCGTAATGTTGCATATCACTGATCCTGCTGCAAAAAAAGTGCAAAATAGTGCAAAGAATATCCTTATACTTTTTAAATTACAGGTAAAAACCAGAATTTTGATTCTGACCAAAAGAGAATTTTGATTTGTTCTATATCAAGCACTTTGACTGCTAGCTACTTACAGCTGTTCTGAGTTTTTATTTGTGAAAAAAGAAAATATGGGTCAGAGAACTGCCCTGTAGATGCTATGGCCATTCATATTCTTAAATATGAGAGATAAGGAAAGAATGAGAGATCTAGACTTTTTCAATCTTAATAAAAGAAGACTAAGAAATAATTTTATTACTTCCTTCAAATATCTATATTCTCTTATAATGTAGAAGAAGACAGACTGTTCTTAGACAAGCACAGCTATAGGGTGTAGGACAATGGATACAAGCTGCAATACGAAAAACATGATTTGACATCAGGAAAAAATCACAACCCGTAATTGGGTCACACAAATGCTTGTGTCATCTGTCTTCAGGTATTCAAATATCAATCAAAAAAGATCATGAGCAATCTCATAAAAATTTGTAGTTATATCCAGCTTCAAAGATGGTCTAGCAGGTTTGGACCAGGTGATCTCCAGAGGTCCTATCCAACGTAAATTATTCTCTTGTTTTATTTCAGTAGCATTTCAGAAGTAGGAGACATTAAGGAACATAAAATTAGGCTCCAAATCTTCTGTCAGATTTTTTTTTTAAAGATAGTTCGTAGGAGTAAATAAATTAGGCTCCTGACTATAACATTCAGATATTTCTTTTCTCTCAGGTAGTTTGGCAGCTGCATTGAGAAGCTTCGGTGATTTTCTGTATTTCTTTGCATGAGGTGTCTCCACATACAAAATTCATTAGCATGAGAACTCTTCTCAATGACAGTTTAGTGTTTGAAATGTCATCATTTGGTTTTCTATCATTATAAAGCTGACAATTTTATTTCCTCATGCATTATTAAATAGGCCACATAAGTCCAGTGATTTTTAACTACAACTTCAGTTAGGAAGTTGTTTCAGGACCAAGTTTGCCTTCCTTGAAGAGTTTAAGAACATGCATTGAAACACCAACCCAAATGAACAGATATTTTTTCTGACTGTAATAAGAACAATTAAAAAAATGTAGTGAGATTTTAGTGAGAATTACCCTATGACACTTAACAGCAATCAAATATATTTTGCTCTGAAAATCTGTGAATGCATTAGAGAATAATTTCATTCCCAGTCACTTTTCTTGCCAAATTACTCTTAAAAATTCTTCAGATAAAAATTAAAATTTTGAATATATAATTAATTTCTCATATTTTCCCAAATTTTTTTGAATGATAGATCCCTGTCATCCTCAATATTTCTTACAATACATCATGTACAAACTACGATAAATTGTCTATGATGACTTTGAAAAAAGTGGTGTGTGGCCCAAGTTTGACAACATTCCTATTGTTTTCAATTTGCCTTTTCTTTATTTTTCTGAAAAAATGTTTCACTATACTTAAAAGAATACTGTTATTTTACTCACAGAATTTATCAAAGCTCTATTTGACCTAAAACCACAGATACACAGCCCCTAAGTGAAATGTAAAAGAAACTATAAGTATTTTCTTTTAGAAAGCAATTGACATTGTATTTCAGGTATTATTTCTGAAATAATAATGTAATTTGTTTGATTCATTGAAGAAATATACTTGGATCTGATAATGATCCCTGAAGGCACAAAGTGATGTCCAGAGGTCTAAAGATGCTCAGCACAACAGTCAAATTATTTAATATTGTTTGAGAACAGAGCGTGTTGTACTCCAGGGACGTATTGATTTGGAGTTTAACAGCTTTTGTCGGCAACCCTTAGGCAAAAATTAGAGGTATGAGGATAGTGTCCTGGCAAAATCAGTCTACTTACCAAGAGGGATGAGTCCCCACTGGTGCAGTATGAGATGAGAACCATTTTATCTCATTGCACAAGTCCTTCTATCAGAATAAGCAATTGGATTTCAGGGACTAGGACAAGATGCAACAATAGAAGAGGGTAGGACGACCTTTTTGAGTACATGGCATTTTACTGTTCTTAATTCCACTGTAATTTTAAGTCAGTCTCAAATCTAATTGCTGAAAAATACACTGCACCTTTTCTTCTGTCGTGTGTCTTGGGGCCCTTGCTTAGGTCTGCATTACTCAAGTAACAGCATATTACAGAATCAGTGCTATACCAAAATAAAGTGTAGTTCATCAGGTTTAGGTGTAAGATAATACAAATATTCCAGTAGTTTTTCACTGAAGTTCAGTCTGCCAGAGTGTAAGTGACAACAGCACTTCAGCTTGATTTTTCAAGTCTGCAAGGTCACTGTATATTCTGCTCATGTTTATGAAACAGTTTTCCCTCAACTTGGTTGTCTTAGATGAGTAGAGAGGTAGTATTTCATGTGATTGAACAGTATTTTAAATTTGTTTGCCTGATGCTATTGGTGCTTTATCAAGTGTCTGTCATGATGCTCAAAGAGGAGTGATTGTTCATCCCTTGCATTTAGACTCCTCATCTGACATAGACCTGAAGTTAAAGGAGGGGTTGATTGTTTCACAGGGAGCATAAGCAGAAGAGACACCTTTATAAAAGACTCCAGGTCTCTGGGAAGGGAATGGGATCCCCATTGACTGACATCCCAAAGACCTGCAGTTGCTTTCAGGAAGGGAAGTCTTCTATCTACTGTTTTCCATATTCCTCCAAAAGAGTGGTTTCAGTATTTTGCATTAGAAAAAAAAGACAGGGATTAAAAGCTAAAATGGAATAAACCTAAGAGCCCAGGAACATAATGTAGAAGGATGTATAGAGATATAAATATTTTTATATATGTGCATATCTATTTTATACAGATATGCTTACATAATATATAAAATATTGACCATAACATATACAATTATGTGTTTATATATATGTATCTACTTTAGAAGTTAAAAGTTGTTAATCTCTTTATGTCCTCATTGTTTGTTTCGGGGTGGTGAACCAGTATCAGGAGTTACCACAGAGGGAAGCTAATGTCCCATGAAAAATATTTCATAATTCAGGTGGATCAGGCAATCTCAGTCATCTTTCTCCAGGGAAGGAAATGGAAGTGAGTTTATTGAGCCACACATTTTTTATTTGACCTTGATCACTGAATTATTAGAATTTCAAAGATTGCTTTGTTTGTTTCAAAGCGTATTTTGAGTTGGAAGGGACCCACAACGATCATCAGCACTTAAATGAATGGCCCATACGGGGATCAAACCTGTGACCTTGGCATTATTAGCACATGTTATAACCAACTGAGCTAATCTCAGGGTAATTTTTGCTATCCACACTTAAAATGCCATTCTGAATGAATTTTTAAATGTGTTGTGGTCATAATCATTCAACATGAGTATATCAGAAAAGTTAAAGGAAAGCATTCATGTTTTCAGTGTTCAAATGCTGTCTTTTAGATGTTTCAAGGGGTTTTTGGCTGTGTATAGTGTAGTTAGCTCCAAGGTTTTGTCTTAGCATTTTCCCCTATTCAGATGAACCTTTCACAGAGTAGTATAGTAAAATGCAGCTATGTGTTTTATTTTGCAGGTCAGTAAACACAGAAGAAGATGTAGTAGCTAAACTTTTTTTACCTTTAGAAATTAAAATTATTTTCTCTTTACTTTGAAGAGGAAAACAAAACAAAATAAAAACAAACAAACAAACAAAAACAAAATAAAAAAAAAACCTAGGAAACAAAAAACCCCCCAACAACTTTAAAGTGTGTATATTTGCATGCACACACACTTCTACATTTCCAGTATAAATTCTTGCATTCCCAAATTTTCCTGCCTGTTGGCATTGTCTTGTGTTTTATGTGCTGCTTCTGGCTTTGTTGGTCAGATTCAGTACTTTAGCAATGAGCTGTATTTAGGCTCCAAGTAGTAAATGATATTTGTATCTGTTGGGCTATTTCCATATCGACATCTCTCCCATAAACACCTAGTTTTAAACTCCAACAAGCTGAAAGAGGTAGTTCTTGGTGTCAGCCAGATCAGCAGCGTTCCAAGGCCAGCAGTTGCAGAAAGGGATAGGAATGTTTATGTGTATACACATACAGGTATGTACTTGCAAGTGTGTACATATGCATTAAAATCATATAATAACTTGGGGTGGGAGGGTACTTGCAGAAGTCATCTTGTCTGCCTGTGCAAGCCCCCACCAAAAGCTGGACCAAAGTTACTCAGGTTACTGTATTCAATGATCTAGTCACCTTTGGAATGGGGCATTAGTCTTTATTTTCAAAATCAAGAAAGCAGATTTTAGTAGAAGAAGAGAAAGATAGTCCTCAGAATTTTCCTCAAAAGATTATTTTTTATAAGCAAGCAATTAGAAACACATAGAGGGACTCTCTCATTACTGAGAATCAGTGGAAGGTAAGCTTACCAAAAAAAGGTGATTCTGCACAATGCAGAATGACCTGATTTCTCAACCCATGCACATCTAATTTAGGCTCCAGCATTGATATATTCCATTCACCATATCAACAGCCTCATCTGCTATTTTCAGCAGTTTGTGGGCTGTATGTTTGCTTAGACATTACTTTCATTTATGGATACCTGCTTTATAAGTAAAAATACGTAGACTATCTATGACTGTAAACGTTTCATTCTTGAGTCTTTTGACAGTGTCAGCTATTGGAATTATGGATTTAGGGTCTGTTGTGAAGGATAGCGAACTACAGACTCAAGTAGCTGAAGTTAATTTATGTTCAGACAGCCTGATAAGTAAATTTTAAGAACAAATTAAAAGGGAGCATCTTCCTCTAAAAACATTAATGAAGTTTTGATCCCACTGAAGCCATTGGGGAAATGTGTCTTGATTTCTGTGCCTCCAGGATTTTGCTGAATGTATTTAAAATTCTACTCCTAGAATCAGGAATTCTCATCCTATTCTTTTAATCTGTCTTGGTTGGAAATGGTAGGTATATATAGAGTGCATGAATGAAATTATGCAATTTTTCAAGTAAAACCAAAGTGTTCTTTTACCTCAAGTGTATTTGTCACTCTTGCATTTGTGAAAATTACTAAGAAAGATTTCAGAGTTATGGAGAAAAGTGAAACTCCTTAATTACTTTAATTATTTCTTTGCTCTGTTTAAATTTTTACCAGCACTTTCATGCTGCTTCTTGATGGTAAACACTTCATCTAAAAAGCATTGGTCATAGGTTATGTTTTTTTAAAATAAATACATAAAAATCTGAAATGTTTGAAGGGAATTTTGTCATAGTTTTGAGGCATCTTAGTACAAATTAATTGAATTGTCTTTTCCATCAGCTATATGGAAGCTGACATCATTGCTGTGGTGGTGTTAATTTCTCTTTCTTCCCAGCAGCCAGAAAGTATATCAGGCTCTGTTCGATCTTCAGTGCTGGGGAAAGGTGTAAAACACCAACCTCCTCCTATCAAATTACCTTCAAGTTCACTAAGTAGCTCTTCAGGTAACTATTTATTGGCTCAAGCATCTCCTTTTTACATGTTCTGCCTGCTGTAAAATTACAGGATATCCCTTTAGTATAGATTTAATTAAAAAAATACCAGTATCTTATCTGTGAGAAGAGCATAATTTTTTTTATTTCTGATTATATTGGTCACAAAAGTGTATCTTAACAAATATTTGAGTTAAGCTGTACTCACAGAACAATAATATATTTTAATTATGCTTTTTCAGGGAATATTTTTAGTTCACAACAGTCAAGTGGTCATCTAAAATCCCAAACTCCTCCTCCTCCTTCTAAGCCTTCTGGTCTTTCTCGGAAACAATCTATGGATCTTAATCGAGTTTGCATGCTCTCTCCAGCTGCCATGTCTCCTGCAAGCTCTTCACAAAGTGAGTCATGACCGAAATTCTCCATTAAATCTTAGGCTTTTGCATAAATGCTTCCTGAGATAAACTTCTTAAATTGTGGAATGATGAAACTTAAGTGTACAGTGCACCCTAAATCGTGTAAGTTATGCAGTTTTAGGCAGGTCACTTGTTCACTGTATGTATTTTCTGTTTATTGTAACTGTGTTTGTTTTCTGTATATATATGTATGCACCCTCTGTGTATATGTTTTAATACATTTTATGCAATTAGCATGATCTCATATATGAAAAGCTGGTAGATGATGTGATGAGGTAAAATTCCAAAGTGTAGATTTTTTTTCCTCCAGCGTAAAAACAGTATGTTAGATCAGTTTGCCTTTTCATAATTTAAGCATCTAGTTTATCAAATGTTATAGAAGCTGGTGCAGTTGTGTATCAACGTATGTATATAACCTGATCAGTCCTGAGGTGATGATACAATAAACGATAAGATGATTTTTTAAAAACACTCCTACACTGGTTTACAAATCATTGCTGATTGCAAGTGTGGTGGTGATGCTGCTGATGATAGCACCATATACTCAAGTGTTAAAATGCAAATTTCAATCAGAAGTGATGTCGTAGTTTAAGTATTTCATTAACACTGACAGATTCATTGTAATCATAGCTATAGATCATAAAAGATTTTTAAAATATGTATGCGTCTTGAGCCATTTCATGAACAGATTCATACAAAGAAGAAACCATAGCTGCAGTTTCTCAGTTTTCTTATGAATAATTGTACACTGAACATTTCAGTGTCCTGCACAGTATTATAATATGCTTTTTGCATTAAATAATTTTAAAAGTGGGTAGTTCAAAAGATGTAACTTTTCTGCCTTCTTGTTTTGCACAAAGAAAAAAACTTATAAAAGTTTTCTTCTATCATATTGACTCTGGTTTTATGTTAGTGCTATGAATTGTGTACATCTGCTGCACACAGTTGTTATGTTAAAGCTCTAGCCTCCATTGGCATTTATTTCCTTTCTTTCTGCAGGACATGAAAGATTAAAAAAAAAAAGAAAGAAAACCAAAAAAAACAGCTCAAGTTTTTTAGGGGTTTTGTTTATCTATTGATACACTTGGGCTACTGCATCCACAACAAATACAGAGGTACATGCTACATTTAAGCAGAAGGAGTAATACAGTAGCTTTTAAAGATGAAGTATTATCCTCTGGTTCTTAAATAATTGCTTCATAGTTGATCCAAATTTGGCAAATGGCAGTTTAATTATCTGATGAAATTTAGATAAGTCCCATGATGATTGAAATAGTACATGTTCTTTGTTGACTCCGTTGTTTTCCACTTTAAGTTTTTAACACTATGCTATTGTGCAGGCAGTGCATATATAGTATTTGTTTAACAGTTTAGGACAAAAACATTAATTAGGTTAAAGTAGTCACTAAGAAATTGTTGTAAAAAAAGATGTTCTCTTTAACAGGCAGCCCCTTTGGTTTGAAAAATACATCAAATCTTCGGCCCTTAAATCTTCTACAGGTAATTGATATACTTGGACACAATAAGAATGATTATTTCTTATCTTTCTGTAAAGACCTGTTTACTGCACTGCCCCACACAGATCTTTGGAGCCAGTTGGTCAGATCACTTACAGCAAATTTAAATTGCTTATTTAAAATGCTTAGAATAAGAGAAAATGCTACTTCCATAGAGATACCAGGTGGAAATTATATTCCTAGCTCAGAATAAAGTAGTTAATTTTCTGGAACAATCTAAAAATGCTGACATTTGAATTCAAAAGATTAATGCTAAAATACAATCTTCTGTTTTCAGGATTTGCCTAAGCTTTTATTGCAAATCATTCTTTATACTGTAATTATGATCATACTGTACAAAACAGTACAGTAGAATCACTCAGGGGTTACACATAGAATGCCGAAAAGCTGAGCTCAGCATGCCCAGCTAGGTACGATAATAAGTCAAAAGAGCTTCTGGTAATGGAAATAAAAGCTCATGTAAGATAGGGAGTTTAGAAGGTCTGTAAATGCTTTCTTTCCACTAAGCATACATACAAACATGAGCAGAATATTGCTTATTATGTCAGAGTTGCATTTAAAAGCAGAACAAGGACTGTTTGTGGAACTGGGTGGAGTTCCAGGATCTTGAAGTCAGCTGCCAGTTACACGTGCAAAATTGCAGCTATAGTGTTCCATGTGTGTTGCACCATGCTTCAAGAAGTATTACCAGTAAAAGAACAGCTGTAGCTTTGCCACTTCCACCTCCCACTCCTGTATTCACTCCAGAAACATGAAAAAGGGAGGCACAGGAGGCAATTATGCCAGAGTAGAGCTCTTCTATAGATCTAAATGCTTGTATTTGTATGATTCCACATTGAAGCACATCCTTTCAAGCTAGCTCTGCCACTCATATACACCAAGAATATTTGGCTGAAATCAGAGCAATTAAAGCTGGGGTAAGGGAGAGGAATCAAGGCCATCTCACTATCTATTAAAATCCAATGGAATATTCTGGAAGAGGAAATAATATGCAAGGCTTTTGAAGGCTAACATTTACATTTTAAGTATCAGTACAATATCTACTGTTTTAATTAGAATAATTAAAATGTATTTTTCTGTGGACATATCTCACTATTATTTCACGTAGGTTTGTTTTCAGAACATAAGACTTTTTCCCAAACAGCAGCAATTGTAAACTTATTGATTTTAAAGGAATTAAAAAACAAACCAAAAAAGAAACCTATAGGGAGTACATCATTATCAATGTTATGTTCATCCTAGAACAGTGGGAAACTCAGCAGTTTGACTGAATTATGCCTTTTGTATTTAATCTTCAACAGCTTCCAGGCAGTTCACTTATTTTTAACCCACTCCAGCAGCAGCTATCACAGTTTTCTCCACAGCAACGATCTCAGCAGCCTACAACCTGTAGTCCTCAGCAACAGGGAGAACAGATGTGTGCTAACAGCCCTCAGTCTGGGGTGCATGGATGAAACAGTTTCTCCTATTCTCCCCACCTTCACAAGTAAACGAGCCTTTACCCAACAGATCTGTAGCAGAGAGAGAGGAAAGTCTTCCTCCTAAATCTTCTCAAACAGCAAAGACTGCAGTGGCTCTGTTGCTATGGCTGGAACTGGGTTATACTTCTTTATTTGTATCCTGTATAGAAGAGCTGTAACAAAACAACTGGCTGAGCATTGTCTAACTCTATCATGAAGAGAGTCAGCCTACTGTATGTGTAAAATCAGCTTAGTGTTAATGTTTATCATAACTAGCAGATACATCAGATGAACAGAGAAAAAAATGCTGTCACGATTATTACAGAGTTAACTAAAACTTGTTACTTACACTGCTGTGAGTTGGCTTACAATCCTCACTGCTGTAGTTCAACAGAATTTTCTTTGCACCAGAGGAAGTATCAGTTGGCTTTAAAGCTGTAATCTTAAGACATTTGCACTACTCTTGCCTGTAATTGGTGTTAAAGGCTTTAAGCATTGAAAAAGTTTAAAGTCTTGATCGAGACCTATACTCAAAATTACAAATTTTGAGTGGTTAGTTCTACCTGCACTTAAAAATCTTTACCAACACTGATGCAGCAGTTTGGGAAAACTAGCTGCTCTGCTTTTGTGCTTGTCTTCCCAGACATGCAAGACTTTTGCTTACCAAATAGTCTCTACTGGATACTGAAGTTTGTCGTAATAATTTCACTTGTGCTACTTGTAGACTGCTCATAAACAAGATGCCTGTCTCAAATATTTTATGGTGTATAGTCTCCTGTGTCACAAGCCTTGTTCTGGAATATGGGACAGTTTAATGGGAAACTTTCAGATTTGGTCACAGCATCCAAATGTCTGAATGTCAGTTACTAGTTAAATTACTGAAAAAAAAAATCATGCTAGCTCATACTCTTGGGTTTTATAGTCTAGACATTGAACATCAAGGAAATTTACAAAAAGGCTGATGTAAGCTTAGTCTTTCTTGTGGTAGAAAGTTCTTGTGGAGGAAGTCAATCTCTGCATTGGTTAAATTGCCCTAAGGAATTTCCCTCTTTCTGTGCATTCTAGAGGAAGACTAGGGGGTCGTTACCTAAAATGAGCTATTATGAACATTAGATCCCTTATCTTTCATAAGGACAAGAACGTATGTGCTCACAGTGCTTAGTGGAAACAAACCATAAAGACCAACAATTTTCTTGGCTACCAACAGAACAGATGCATTCTCATCTCATTCTTAGGGTTTTCCCCATACGGTGGTTCTATGACTCTGGAAGTCTTAGTCATCAGTCTTAGAGGTGATGATGTCTTCTTAACGTGCAATCTTGTGGTCTGGTTTATTTAGATCTTAGTGGCATTATATCATATGGTTATGCTAAAGAAGCATCACAGCTCCTGGAATGCACCAGGCTCTTTATCTGACTGATAAGCCATGCAGTTTGCTTGGATTGTGAATATAATGCTTTATTTCCCTATGTTATAAAACAATGTATAATTTAAGTTCTAGAAGAGGTCATAATTCAGCACCCTTTGACCTCAGGAGATACTGTCAGACTCCACTTACTCTATTTGTGTGATTACTTGAGAACTACTCTATTCTGAAAATATAATTTTAAAAGCAGGGTTTGTATTTTTTATGAAATTAAGCTGTGTGTAGCACAATATGAACATGGGAAAGTGTCAGGCTTTGCATACTTTGATTGATTAGGACCTTTGCACATGGATGGTTTCAGGGTCACCTGAAGACTCTAGGGCTGGGAGTGGGACAGGAAACAGTCATAAGATTACAACCATAAAGTCTAGTCTCTGCTAGACTACAGGGAAGTTGACAACTGCATGGGACTTCTGCAGGGTAACAGGTGCAGTACCATTTCTGCCAAAACAAAGCTGTTTGGGGGCATTCAACATCTGTTCTATTTGTAGTGACTGCATTATAGCCTGTATCTACATGCACTGGATGACATAGCATTAAATATTTTTAAACAACATTTCAAAAGTTTGCCTTCACACTGGCTTTGTTTGCTTATTCATTGATACCAAAGTCTAGTAATAAGGATCAAGGTTTTCATTTTTGCTAGGGGTCTGACCAAGGTCCATCCACTCAAGATCAGGCATTATCTGCCCAACAAGCTGTTGTAATTAACCTGACTGGAGTAGGGAATTTTATGCAACCTCAAGCCACAGGTACGTGCTTGCTGAGCCTCCTTTTGTAGTTAAGTGTGTATATTGATAAATTCACACTGAAGTGGAGTTTGGTCTTAAAGAAGTCAGATGTTAGATCAGAACAATTTATTGATTATTATCAGCATGTGAGTTACACAAGAAATACTGGATTTTTATCACATGCGCTTCTCTGTTTTGTTTGGCAGCTAAGTGAAGTCAATTGATTGTATCACATGAAAATAAGCTATACTTAATACAAAAAGAAAATGATGGGAACTTCCATGCCAGACTTCATTGAGGAGTATTTCTTTAACTCTGTGCTTAACATCCAGTGTGAGAAACCTCTTTCTGTCTCCACAAACACTTCATAATCTAGTTATGTTCTGAGTACGTATATCATGTATACCTTACTCTGCACTGTTTTCAATTTGACTCTGAAACTAATTCTACTGATCCCCCTTTCCTGCTACACTGTATTCCTATGTCTTCCTTCCCCAGCCCTGACAAACTCAACCTGACCTCTTTGACCTGCCTGCCTTCCTGTTTTCCTTTCTCAGTGTTGTCTCAGCTTGATTCTGCGGTGAACAGACCTGGGCAAAGCCTTCCTCAGCAGAGAGTCCAGATCTCTTCGGCCTTGCAACAGCAACAAGCCTTGCAGCAGCAGCAGCAACAGATACAAGTAATCCAGCAACCTCACTCTGACAAAGTTTAAAAAAAAAAAAAAAAAAATACAATTCTTGGCTCCAAAATCAAAAATCTTGCCCTTTTGACTTCTTTAACTAATGTCACTATGGTCACAAATTACAAAAAAACTTGAATTCGGCAAACTATCATGCAAGATTTATAATCTGTGGTTCTCTCAGCTTGGAGCACTGAATTTTTATTCATTTAAGCCATCCACCTTCCTGATTTGCAAACATTCAAGGGGTGCTTGTGGCACTTATCTAAATCAGCTCTAGAAGGTGCCAATAGATTTTAAAATGGCATGAATGTAAGCACCTGCAAGTTCAAATGTAGCACTGCTACAATCAGTACATGGAAGCAACAGCTCTGCAAAGCATTCCTTTTACCATTCTGTCATCCAGATGCTTTTAAAAAAATTAAATTAAAATATTTTAATATTTTTTCAGTACACAGTCTCCTCTTTGTAATATATACAGAAAATACATACGATGCATACACTGAGAAAGTATTATATTAAAAATGCACTGTGTAACCCAAACATTCACAGAAGTTGCTGAGTTGCTGCAGTTACTGCAATGAAGAGAAAGGGCAAAAAACCAAAACAGGGCACATACACATATAAAATGTTAGCTGTGCCCTCAGCAGACTTCTGTGTCCTGGGTGCTGCTTGACTGTACCCATTGCCCCAGTACATGGTGTGTTCCTTTTGTCAACTTGGTGCTTCCTCATTTTTCTACTTTCCCCCTCCCCCCCACCTTCCTCTCATTCTTCCTGACATGAAAGCTTTATATTCAACACTAGCAAGATTTTTCTCCCCCTTCTCCTTTATGGCAGCAGTTTTGATTCTTGTGGCATCAAATGGCTATGGCAGCGGCAGCAACACAAGCAGCTCACCCGCATCATCAACAGCATTCAGGCAGCCACTCAAAAAGTAAAAGAGGCACACCGGCCCCTCCAAAATTATGAGATTTGCCTCCCCCCCAAAAAATTGATTCAACGGGGATTTTTTTCAGATTAATAAAGAGAAAGCTTAAAGTTAAATTTGTGGGTTTTATTACTGGTGGGAAAATTAAGTTTTGACATTTTGGAAGCCAACCCTACAGAACCTAGAAATCTCATCTATAAAGCAGCTAGGATCTGGTTTCCTTAAGTTACTTAAATTTTTTAACAGAATGTTTTATCTTGTATTTTTTACCATTCAGCAGCATTATACATAGAACAAGGGTGAAAATCATTTTAGAAAAAATTATCTTTGTAAAGGTAGTATTGGTATTTGTTTATTTCGTATAAAAGGTTTGTGAACACTGTAACAAATACAATTTTTACAAATCCATTTTTTAAAAGATCTCTCCTTTTGTTCACTTGGACATTATACTTTTTATTACTTTGTCAATCAGCTTCTTTACTTCTTTATGTCTTGTAATTGCTCTGGTGATACAGTCCTGAAGCTTGGCTCCTGTAAGAGGACTTCCACCTAAAAATTAAAGGGAACAACTTGATTTTCTGCTTATACTTCAGTTATGTATCTCTAAATAAGATACATAACTCTTATTCCAAATAAGAGTATTAATACAGTAATTCTCATGACCAACACCTTTCACCTGGGGGTCATGCAGCTTTCCCAGCTCTAGCCTCAGGCAAAGGTAATGGAAAAAAAATAGAGTTGTAACAGAAGACATGCTTAAAATCTGTCGTCTGCTGCACGTAAGTCAAGCTGTGACTTCTTGTTGAACTTTAGTCATCCCACCATCTTAAAAACTAATTTCAAGAGCAAGTAATTTAATGAGTATTTGAGCAGACACTCTGTTACTGTAAAGCACCCAAATCTTACAAAACAAAGCAGATACATAGTCTTTTCTTGACCTAAATGTTATCATCTCCATAGGTTTAATAATAAACTTATATGTAATATACTGTAATAAATTTGGAAGTACCTGGTTTATGGACAGAACATAGTCTCCCTTCTTCATCAGTGACAATGGTTACTGTTCCAGTTGCTAAATCTTCCTCTTCAGCAGTTGGATCAACAATGAGTAATGTGCTTGTGAAAGAAAAACACGTGCAGACTTGTTTGTACATATTGCTCCATTAACATTATTGTATAATACAGGTAACATTCATTTTTACTGTAGTCTTACAAAATACTTGTAGATGGATTTAGTGCCCAGGCTGTTTTCTTACCAAAGTGGACTGATTTAAAAAAAATTAAAAAGTCAAAAAATATGGGAGATTCCACATAATCAAGTGTATATGTCAACTGAAAATACAGCTTTATGCCTAAAGTTTCCTAGATTTGTGACATCCGTGTATTGCAGGAAAATGCCACTAAACTGCCATTTGAAGCATGCAGTCGCTCATTGTGTAGTTACACAAAGACTGGTATGGGGTGTACCCTGCACTAATCTCTACCAGTCACCTTAATGCAAAACTCATTTCCAATGGTAAGTTCACCAAAGCAGTTCTCAGTCTCTTGTCAGAGAACTCTAACATCACTCAGCCTGGGGATAGTTAAAAAATGGATTTACAGGGTCTTTGACTGTCCTTAAGGCATACAAAATAAACTGTCATACATCACATGATGCATATCTTTGAGAGATTAAATACTGTTATTTTTGAACCATTTAAGTTAAAAATGGAGCAAAATCAATGGAAAAAAAAGAGGATCTAAACTATAAGCCAACTTCATTCAACAAGAAAACTTGAACTTAAAGCTGAACTTTAAAACCTCACCAATATTTCAGATTGCCATTTAATAGCAATAGTAACAAAAACATAAGTCCTTAGCTACCCTGTACAAAAGTGCTGCTTTTTGAAGTCTAATACTGTGACACATTAGCCCTTTTTGTGACGCAGTGACACATGAACAGTTAAAAGCATCATTTATTTTTTATGTACAAGTCAACACCCCAGGAGCCAGCTGTGGAGCTGCACCACATTCTGCACCAGCGCTCCTCACCCATGGCCACACCACCCAGCAACCTACAAATCTTATTTATTTAAGGAGGGCTTTAACACAGAACAAAAATGCCTCTGAATGCCAGAGTATGTCAAGCATTTTATTTAAAGGGCTGTGTCAACAGCTGTAGAAAAACTAACAAATCAGAATTAAAACAAATAAACCAACCAATCACACAACATAGGCACATACCCCCTCGATATTTAGTTTTGGGAGCTAAAGGGAGACTTAATTAGCTTGTTTGACGCAACAGTTGATTTCAGTGAAGGAAACAAAGCCTGAGAGACATGCATAGAAAGCTTTCTTACAAAGGCAATTTTTTTGTCTATATGTAAGTAAGTGTGATTTGTGTGTCTGTCCGGTATGTTACCCAAACTCTCTCAGTCTACATCAAATTTCAGAGCCATCAGAACTGGTATTAAAGCAATTAACAGAGGCACTCTAAAGCACCAAAAAAATCATGTTCTGATTCATTTTGGTAATCACTTGGTCAACATTTGAGTTTATTGTTTTCCCCACCCTCTTATTTGAGTGAAAGGCCCTACTAATCACTTCGGTGAATACAGATTAATGTGTCATAAACTACCAATGTCTCTAAATAGACCTAAATCTTAAATAGTACAGTAAACACTGTCTTATTTGTCATTTTCTACTTTCAAATGGATGCCACCAGAAATGACTGCATTTCTTATAAACAGCAGCAGAAAATATCCTTAACATATACGGACTAACAAAGAGCCAGTAAACAATTTCAAGTGAGGAGTAAAATGATCAGATGGGATTATTCTGAAATCTCATAATTCAATTCTTTCCCTACATGAACAATGACTTAGGAGTGCTGGTCATACTTCACCTTAGGTAATTATGTGTCAGTTATCCAGAGGTTATGTTGTTCTAACTAGACTGTCACTTCTTAGTTCCTCTGTTGACTGTATCCTTAGTATAAGCTGTTTGAAAAGTACTATCTTTTATATCAGTTATTTACAAAGGCTTCTAAAACATTACTTGCATTGGTAACATTGTTTCATCTCATGGATATTTCAAAAACCTAAAACAATACCTATCCCTGTACTTTTAAGCATATCTTTTAGGTTGGGAACCAGTTCAGCTTAAAGTCACAGGAAGAAGCTGTGTAGACTGTTTTGTTCTGCATATTCATTCACATCACAGAACTACAGGTCAGTTCAACAAGAGAGGCCTGGGTATAAAACGAGTTAAACAGCACTGCCTGAGGCTGCACACTCATCACTAGAAGTGCAGAAGCATCACTGCTAGCATCCTCGGTCTTTAACTCAAACTTTTACAGACACAGTTGTTTCCATAAGTACAAAACAGTTATGAACTTACTCATCAAATATAGCAAACGATGTGGCAACTGGATGCTTTCTGATAGTCAAAGGACTCTTCTGTTTTAAATTCACTTCTGATAAACCAGTTTCTTCATTTATAATAACCAATGGCAATTGTACTGAAGAGATGAAAAAATTACAGTGGTCTAATATTAAACATTGCTGGGGTTTGCAGGCCTAAAGATGTCCAAGACTACTGAAATATTTAAGCTGCCCTTTTAACCCACCAAAAATCAATCAGAATAGAGTTTTGGTTACGTTAACAGTACTCTGCACAAAAAAAAAAAATCTCAATTTCAAGCAAAGTATTTAGCTTAGGACTACCTGTTCAAGGAAGTATTTGATTTTTCTCCTCAAGGTAACAGAAGCACTTATCCTTACACAAAAGCATTTTCTATTTCCAAAATGCTATGCAATTAAAATAGTTTGGAGTCATATTTAACAAAAAGTATTTTTCCCCCAAAAAGCCTACTGGGCATATAAAAACCAGGAATATAGTCTCTCCAGGTGTTACACACCTATGGCACCCATACCATCATTTCCACTTTGCATTTGAGTAATTTAGCATTCAAATGACAGGAAACAAACAGTCCTAACAAACTGTGAACCAGTTACCTATTAATCATGGTTCACAACTAACGCATTTCTCCAAGCAACACTAATCAGAACATGTCCCTTACTCTAAGGAAGACTTACCATTTTTTAATGCTGCTAACAAAGCAAAGACACTGGCATCCAAAAGGTTTCCATCATAGTCCAGACATATGATATCACAGTATAACACCCAAGCAAGCTATCAAAAAAGGTTTGCACACGTGAGACATCACAGCAAATGGTGCAAATAGACAAGAAAATTCTGGCCACATTGAGTAGAAATACTTATTTCAATCATGCAAATTTTTTTTACACTTCAGATGTAAACCAAGCTACAAAGACTGAAAAGCAAAACAACAACAAAACAACCTATAACCCCAAACACCTTCTTTAACATCTCATTACTGAGATCTTATTAGTATTCCCCTCTTCATTTTGATATACAACTTACCTTGCCATTTGCAATACACAGATCTTCTTTCACTATCATCTGTGAACTAAAATAACATAAGAGAATAAGCCAGAAAACAGAAAACTGTCTTGCAGAGTTGTCTGTGTTTTAAATGCACTATGATGGTTCTTACTTTTCAATCACATCTGCAATGAACTGGCTCGCTGCTTGAGCCTCTTCACCAGGTGGTCCGGAGCGAAACCTCTCTGAACAGAGGGATGGCAGTTCTACATTTGGTACTAGGTATCAGAAAAGCAGGCAATGGGATATCAAAAATAGATATAAGTAAACAATCACTCTTAATACCATTTTATGTACTTCAAATGCAAGGCAAGACCAAAAATTTTTCAATCAAGCCTCCCTACTCCTTTCAAAACTAAAGTTACGCATGAGTTGGTTTTAAAGAAGTTGTAGTACTCTGTATTTAGAAACTATATATTTCATGGTAAAACACATAATCCCAACTACCATTTTCTGTTTATAATCCTGCTATGGCTATCATGACCCCACACAAACTCATTTTTAAGTGTTAGGCACTCTTCAGTAGATCAAGAAACAGCAGTATTTTCATCCCACTGCCTGACTTGACTGGTATGCTGTCTGTTTTTCATCAGTCATTAAAAACTGAGGCTTTAGACTTGAAGCAAAAACATGCGTAAACATTTGTGAAAAAAACCCAAGCTCACTGAAAATAACATACTTTGGAGATGCCCTGCAAAAGAGGGATTTGGTCTAACCTCTCAGTTCCACAAAACTATTTTATTTCCAAAGAAACTCCAAACAGGAGCAGGGAGGTACCCCCAGGACTTTAACAGTTTTCCAAGAAATAAACAGGGTTTATTTCAGTGTTTTTAAGAGTTACATTTTTTGTCTACTGGGACTTCAAAACAGAAGTTAACATGCCTTTGTACAACCGTGCATGCCACAATCTTTTATAGATTAACTACCTTCCCCCTCTTAATATACACACTTGCCCCTGCTGCAGGTCTGTTTCCAGCCTGGCCTGGAATCAGCAATAAAAAAGTAGTTTTACATGGAAAACTCAAGAGCAGAGGGCATTCTAAAATTTCTGAAGTACCACTGCCTAGATGTCAATTTGGAAATATAATTTTACCAAATCCATTCTTTTAAGAAATCTTCCCAACACAATCTGTCATTACAGCCTCTTAACTGAAGCAATACAAGACCTGAGCAAGATCCACACTCACCAATAAACCCTTTATTAGCAGAATCTGCTGCAGGTGCAGCAAGTTCCTGGAGAAACAAAAAAGACAAGATTTTCCAGCTATTCTATATACAGCTAGTCATTTTCTTGAAAGTTATCATTACAATGAGATTTACAAAAGCCATTTTTAATCAGTCCTTGTCTGTAAATTTCCTATGGAAAAACTCAGTACAGGGGCATGCAGTGATTTGGCTCATAGTTCATGGCAGGCCAGCAGTAAAGTTGAGGCTACAAGGCACTTGATAGTCCAGCCAACTAATCCCCAGTGCACTTATTGATCAATATTCAGTAACTTTTCAATTATATACCTTTTATCTAGAAATAACAAGGAGTTTATATTTGTATACATCTTTTCCCATACATGATGGGCACCACAAAAAATACATGTTCTCAGACTACACAGGTAAGATTAGGTAATTAAATTCTATATTAACTTTCACGTCTGAAAATAACTGGTGAAAGACTGTAATTGTGTCTGATTGGCACATTATTGTAACTCTGTGGGCGATTCATTCTAAACACCAATGCGCAAATTCTGCTAACAGATAAATTAAAATAAAACCAACCATACCGCTTTCACTCCACAAATCACCGTAGTATTTCCTAATTTCACCAGGGCAGAACCATCTGCAGTTGTAATTGAACCTGAAGAGAAAAAGTACTGTTCAATAAAATCTATTTTTCATTCAGAGAGCATTAATTAACATCCACCTTCACAAAGCGTTAACTTTCCATCACTTTATACTAAACAGAGGATAAGCAACGTCTCAAATCCAGAGTGGGACAGAATCTCTATATTAAACCATCACACAGAATGACTGAGGCTGGGACAGCTGGAATTCATCTGGTTCAACATCCCTACTCAAGAAGGGCCACCTAGAGCTGGTTGCTCAGAACTGTACCCAGATGGCTTTTGATTATCTCCAAGGAAGGAGACTCCACAACTTCTCTGGTCAACCTGTGCCAGTGCTTCATCACTCTCAGAGTAAAGAAGTGTTTCATCATGTTCAGAGGGAACATCCTGTGTTTCAGCTTGTGCCCATTGACCCATGTTCTGTTCCTGGGCACTAATGAATGGAACCTGGCTTTGTCTTTCCCACACCCTCCCTTCAGGTATTTATAAACATTGCCCGGCATTGGACACAAGACTCCAGGTGTGGCCTCACTAGTGCTGAGCAGAGAGCAGGATCATGTTCCTTAAGTGCTGGCAATGCTGTGCCTAATGGAGCCCCAGATAACATTGGCTTCTTTGCAGCAAGGGCACATTGCTGGCTCATTTTCCCTCTGCTCGAGGCAGGTGCCCACCAAGCTCAGAACACAGCAGAAGCCAGGACTCAGTGTCCCTCCCACAATGCTCAGGCATCAATTTTGTGCTGGTCAGTGTATGCCTTGTCGCTGCCTTCAGCATCTATAACATATGCTGCTGACCTTAGACAAAGACAAGATTCCACAACCACCTAAATTGTGCTGCACATACCTGGACAGGAGCAGACCCGAGTAATTACACTGTGCACATTAGCCCAGGATCAGGACTGAAAACAATGTTAAAGTATATTACTGTGCCATGCATTCTCTTTCATGCTTACTGAAATGGTAAATAAAAATCCTTTCTCTTCCTTGTTTCAAAGTAAGAACCAAGAAAACCGATTAGCAAGTCATAAAGGCCACTATTATAACCTGATATTAATAATACCTCCCCCATTATTATTATTATTATTCCAAATAAGCACTTGCCTATGTTGACAGTGGTTGCTCGGAATTCACCTAACTCCCTTCCATCAGGTCGACAGTTCTCTTTCTAAACAAAAATTACAAAGTTCAAATTAGAAAACATATTTTATTAAATAATACATTAATATTTATGCTATAGGAGTTGATATAAAATAATATTCTCTTCTTTTTAGCAGAAATATACAGCCTCAAAAATGCTAGGGAAAACTTGGTCACACTCTAGTTGGTTTTTCATCAATTGATGAAAATTGATGTGGTTCTAGGCCTGCAAAAAAATCCCCGATTTTTAAAATTTATTATAATTTATTTAGAAAATATAACAATAAATGGATTGTCTCAAAGGTAAGTATTACAGGCTAGATTCAGAACACCATCCATGAATGAATACTCGTTGGTAACTTAAAATGAGAGTTTCCACCTGTCTGCACTGTTAAGGTTTCGTAGGCAATTCCCCTCCTCCATCCCCACCTAGTGGAGCACTAAAGAGAGTGAACTAAAGCAAATCAACACCCAAAAACCCATAACATTCAAATACCATCAGGTAGAAACTGCACAGTACAAGAAAGACCCTTAAGTTAGAAATTGAACAATACTCCATCGTGTTAGATCTGAAGAACCACAAGAAAGAAAAAATTCATTATAGGCAATTTATACAGGCATCTCATGTTTTACTCACCAAAAACCTTCTGTAATATTCCAATGGTTCCACAGTTCTAAAACAAATAGAAAGAGAAGTTCACATGCAAGCTCTTGAGTAGGCAAGAGATAGCAAAAAAAAAGATAAGCAAGCACTAACCCACAACAACAAATAACTGGAGAATCAAGATGCCTAGCAGTATGGCAAAGCAAATGCTAAGCAAAGCTGCTTAGCAATATGGTTACGGAAAGATGAGAAAACTCTGAACTGATCTGTTTTCCTACATTCAGTTCGAAAATGCTTCCTCCTTACAAGGAACCTGTCTGCACATATACCTAACAAACACTACTAGCTTTCACCTCAGTAATATTAGTTATAAATCAACAGAAGTGTTTACTGAACAGACGGGTGTAGAATGGTTTTCAAGAAATGCAGAAAGCATAATTTTATAACTGTGTCTGAAATATCTGTTAGTTCAAGGACTGCATTCAGATGTACAAAATGGTATAAAACAATTTTAAATCCTACAATTTTTCTTAGAACCTTTGAGAAAATATAAAATTACAAAATATGCTTCGTGCAGTGCTTCAGGTGAGAAATAATTAACACTTATTATTAATTACATGCTACTACCAGTGTTTGTGTATTAGTATTGTAAGCAAGGATCATTAATGTAAAAAACAACCCCATCTTTTTTTTATAAAAGTGTTCTTAATACTCAAACAAAGCAATCGCAGTTTTGTTAATATAGTGCTTCTGAAGGAAAAACCAAGAAAAGATAAATGGGAAAAGCAAGTTTTCCAAATGCGAACTAACATACAGAGATATCACAAACATAAGGGCAAGCATCAATTAGCTCCTGTTGGCTCCATATATGTTGGTCCTGTACTACTGGTTCTCTGAAGCTCAACAAAACACCTGTTCTCTTCCAATTCATGTAAAAGCACTTGCTAAACATTGTTTTGCACATTTAAGACATAAATACGGAAGCAAGAACACTAGAACAGGTTGCCCAGAGAAGCTGTGAATGCCCCATCCCTGGAAGAGTTCAAGGCCAGGTTGGATGGGGCTCCGAGCAATCTGGTCTAGTGGCAGGTGTCCCTGCCCACGGCAGGAATCAGGTGATCTTTGAAGATTCCCTCTGACCCAAAACATTCTACTATTCTAAAACGAGTAGTTATAAATGAGAAGCCACTGAATTCCCTACAGTTTTAATCTCCTTGTAATGCTATCGGCTGTGTCAGGTTTAGGGTGGATATCAGGAAAAGGTTTTTCACCCAGAGAGTGTTTAGATGGTGGAAGACGTTTCCCAGGGAAGTGGCCACAGCACCAAGCCTGACAGAGTCCAAGAAGGTTTGGACAACGCTCTCAGGCACGTCGTGTGACTCTGTGTAGGGCCAGGACTTGGACTTGGTGATCCCTATGGATCCAACTCGGGATACTCTGCGATTCTGTGACACCAGGCCACATTGAACTCCGCACTTTGCCAGGCCTTTTCCCGGCTGGACACCTCTTGCTCGCTCAGCCCCCTCCCACACATCGGGGCCCTGCAGGCCCCTCAACACCGACCCCATCCCGCTCCTCTCGGAGAGGGCGCGGGGGGGGCCCAGCGGCCCCGCGGGGCCCGGGCGGCGCTGCCGCGATCCTCGCGCGCGAGCGGGACCCCCGGAGCGGGGTTGGCGGGACCGCGGCCACCAGGCCCTGCACTTACCTGAACGCAGCTGCCATGGCGCCGCCGCCCCAGATGTTGCGCTCCCTGGCGGCAGGCTCTGCAGGCGGACCGGCCTTGGCGGCGGCGGTCATATCGGCGGCACTGCCGGGGCCCGGCCGCGAGGGGGCGACGGCGGCTTCCGGCGGCAGCGGCGGGCGGTGCGGCCGCATCCGCCTCGCTGCCTCCGCGCGACCCGTCCCCGCGCGCCGCGGGGGGCGGTGGCGCCGCCGCTGCCGCCGTCTCTGCCCTTGTCCCTATCCCTTCCCGCGGCGGCGCTGGCAACCCTCGCCACCCTCCTCCTCGTCCTGGTGAGAGCCGCGCACCGCGGTCATGGCGGGCCCGGGGGTCTCCGTGGCGGGGGCGGTGCGCCAGACCGCCCCGTGCCCGCCCCCGCGTTGCGGAGCGGGGGCACTGCCCGCGAGTCGCGGCCCTGCCAGGGGGTCCCAGGGGGCTGCGGCGGGCCCGGGCAGGGCTGGCCCTGGAGCAACGGGTGGCATCGGGAGCCGTGCGGGCATCAGCCGGCGGGGCTGCTCTGGTGCGGGAGTTGGTGCAGGCAAGGCGTCCGGGGACCTGCGGAGGGGATAAAGACGCCTTGGGAAATGTGGTAACGCCCGTTCGCGGTAGCCATTTGGGAAATCGCTGTTTCTCTGCATGGCTGAAATACCCTGCAAGTTGCAGAAATTGGACACCGTGGAAGGTGGAATTCTGCTGCCTGTCCGCAGTGCCACGTATGCCTCCTGCCTGGGGAGGTGGCGGAGTCCTCCTGTCCACATATGCCTCCTGTCCCTGGAGGTGTTTCCTGGACGTGGCGCCCAGTGCCATGGTGTAGGTGACATGGTGGTGTTCGGTTGTAGGTTGGACTTGATGATCTCAGAGGTCTTTTCCAACCTAATTGATTCTGTGATTCTGTATGTGGTGTCACCAAATAAAGTGCTCCAAACCCCAAGTTCCATGGCTTTATTTTAGCTATTCATAAGGTGATCAGAGCCTCTGTTTTGCAAGCACATGTGACTGGCTGGTCATGAGCCAAGGCCTTGATTTCAGTGGCACAGGGTGGGATCAGAGGCCGCACCAGTTTGTGTGCTTGAGATTACTTGGGGAAGGGGCTGTGTGTGCTTGGACCACAACTTTGGAGGCATCTGCATACTTTGCAGTCAAAAATAGTAACAAGCCAATGATGGTGACAGTGCTCAGACTAAGAGTAACCAAACGGCATGAGAGGATTTTAGTCCTGTGTGATTCAATCAGTGGGTGAAGTTCCACAGCATTGACCCACCTCATTATTGAAATACATTTGGTTGCCCTTTGTAGCACATTCAACAGCTAGGTCAACTTCTAATAGAATGGTCAACAATTTTTCTTATTTCTTTTTCATCATAGATTTGTGCAATTGCTTATGTAACTCCCCAAAAATGCCAACCCTTCACCGACACAAAGAAGAGAAATTCTTCATAAACGCTAAAGGCAGGAAAGAACCTGTACCAAGTATACATGATCCCCCTACAAGGGAACTCTGTTGTGGTGCCTTCATATGACGAGGAAGACTGGTGTAAGATTTTTCTTGTTTTGAGGAAAAGAAAATCTATCTGTTGTTATTGTAATAATGCAGAGGTCAGTTATGTTTGGGGTAGATTCTGGCAGGCCAGATTATGTGTCAGATTTTGGACACAATTTCCAGAAAACAGTCCATTTACATTGAATTTCAAAATTAAGTCATTGTGTAACTTGATTTCTGCTGCAAAAAATAGCATGGGGCACTTGTAAGAGTCCTCTGTTTTAATGAACCCCAGAAGAATGATTGTTCATTGCTCCTGTAAATGCTGCAAGGCAAGAAGTAAAAAAAAAGACTTTTAAAACTTATTTGAGAGCTTTCCACTCTTTAAACAGCAGCAGCTTCAAACGAGCAGAAAAAAGGATGATCTCACAGGTTTGTGTTTGACTTGGCCATAGATATGAGTACCTGATATTGAGTGAAGGCTTTCAGATGTGATAGAAATAATTAAACATGGTAGTACACAAGCTGTCAGCTTGCTTAAGTAGATAGTCAGTGCTGGTTTTCAAGGTCAGTCATGAAGAATGATTTCTTTTTCTTCTAATCTTGTGTAGAGAATTACAAATTTCAAAATGCAAAATTGGTTCCTCAGAAGAAATATCTTTATCATGTCTTTTATCATGTGTGTGATTTTCTTCAGTGTTCTTTTTGCATTCAGAAAGGACAGAACTTCAAGTTGCAGCTGCTAAGCTTGTTTGCTGAAGGTAGTGTCATATGAAAGAGTCGATTTGCTCAGCTTTGCTTTGTGGTTGTTTACAGCTTGCTTGTGAAAGTGCTTTTGGTGCTTTACCTGTTATAATCTACTAACCTGACCTCCTCTACCTTTTCTCTAGTACCTCTTATGATGGATAAAGCTTTGGATTATCTAGAAAAAAGACAGGTATTTTCTTTTTGCATTCAAAATTCATTATTTTTTGGTGTATTATGTATAATAAGCAGTGATCTAGTTACTTTGTTATGTTGGTGTATATTAAACAGTAATACTTGGCTACTTAGAAGTAACACTTCTGTCTCTTATCAGTTATTTTTAGATCAATTGCAAAAAAGTATTTTTAAATTAAGTAATAATTTAATATACTGCTATGGGATGAAAAAATCTTCATGTGAATGTTATCTTTCCAAGACAAAGCTAAAGATTAGCCATACATTTAACTTTCTAAACTAAATCCTAGTTTGTTCCAACAAGTTTCTTAAGTATCTGTTCTTCATTATAATTTGTTCTCTAGGTAAGAAGCCCATTGTGAAAGTTTGTGGATTTTGTTCTTTTTGGGTTTTCTCAACAGTGATAATGTTCCGAGTGTTCATCTTTTACAATTGAATTGATTTTTCAGTTCTGGATGGTAGCATGACAACCCAGTGTAATGGTACATTCATCAAGTATGATGAAATTCTTTAATTATGCCATGTTAACAAATTTACTATATCATATTAGTGTCCGTTGGCAACCATGAATGATTTAAAACCTACTGGAGAGAAAAGAATAATGATGTTTGAAAGACCTACTGCCTACTTAAGAAATTAATTAAATATATTATTTCTGCCTTTATTTTCAAGAAGCGAGACTTATGAAGTCATAGTGGTTAATGATGGCAGTAAAGATCAAACTACAAAGGTAAGAAAAACAATTGTCTTCCCAAGCAATCAGAGGTGTGGGGTTTTGTTATACATTTCTGGAATGTAACAGTTTTTTGCATTTATATTTTGGTACTTGAAATAGTTGACAATAGAAGTTCATATTTCTGAGTGCTTTCTGTCATTGTTCTTTATACATCGTGGATGTCACGTATGCACATGAATACACATATAATTCTTCTGCAAATTCTAGTTTTCTTGGTTGGCTACTGTTACTGCCATTTTCCTGCAGCTGAGATTCTCAGAATTCTAACCCTAACTTCAAGAAATTTCTTACAAAATACTCTTATGTATGCATAGTGATGATGTGAATATGAACTTGAGGAAGCTAAAAAGTCTTTTAAAATACCCAGTTCATACTGTGATTGACAGAACATCTGACATAGTTCTTCTTCACACTCTTCATGGCATTGTTTATTTAAAAATCCCTATGTCAGTAGTAGTATTTTCAAAATAGTTCTGTATTCTTCTGGTTCAACTTTGATGTCTGTCACTGGAAAGGAAGGCTCACTAACTTGGGGGCTTTTTTCACTACTGCTTGGAAGATGTTTGAGGTAGCTACTAAAATGCATACTGCTTTTTGATTTACTTTCCTTAAGCTTGTCCATTAAGGATTGCTCATAAATATTTTTGACTACCGTGCATTCCTTCTGGCATCTCTTTTAACTGAGCATACAACGGCTGCAGGCCTCTGGACTTACAAGCACTCAAGACAACCTTTAGAAAAAAATAAGATGAGAAAATCCGTGCTTTCTCTTCCTCACAGCATGGAACAAAATCTGCAGATCTTTGCAGTGTGAATGGGATTTTAGATCAATGTGAATTTTTCTTTAAAACCACAAACAGCAGCAAGACAAGTGATAAATAGGTGGCTGTAGTAGAAAATTATATTTCTTTTATTAACTCTTGGTGTTAATATAAAAGGTCTGTAATAGTATAAGTTAAATTAGGTTTGAGGTTTTTGGAGGTGGGAGGATGGGGTTTGGAGTATCCTGTTCTTTTGAATATGACTAGTTTCTTCAGTCTTCTTGTTTTGACTGTGAACTGGTTTTTATTTTCCCGAGCAGACTCCAGTGAACACTGGCAATGTATTTGTGCTGACTGAAGTGGTTATACCTCTGTGCTGTTAATTTATTTTCTTTTAAAGGGTGAGCAAACGTAAACTTCTACCTTGATTCCTGGGTTTGTTTTATGCTGGTTTTTTGTGTGTCTGTCAGGTTGCAATGGAGTACTGCAAGAAATATGGAAGTGACAAAGTGTAAGTGCTTTCTTCGGTAAAAAGTCGAGGGAAAGGAGGAGCAGTCAGCATGGTAATAGATACTTTCATCTCCTTCTCTGTTTGAACCACCAAATATGCAGAAGATAGACTTGTGCTGATTGACATTTTGAATTCAATGCATTAACAAAATGATTATGAGAAAACTGAGTACAGATTCTATAGATTAAAGCAAAACCTGTTTTTCAAAATAAACTTATTTGAGATCTTGGAAACAGTATTTTCTTGCCAGGAAGATCAATAATGAAGACATTTTTTTTGTATGAGATTTCAAAGGGAAAAAAACCCCTTGAATTTCATATTCATGTTAGTTCCACTTAGAAATAGACTTGTGTTTATAAAAGCCAACCAAAAAAAAAAAAAAAAACCAACCAAACTGTTACAGATTAAAGTTAAGTTTTTGTAGACAAAATACAGCCAAATTTCCAAACTTTGTTCTTCAGGTCATAGATGTGTTTTTTAAAATGGCTAACAAAGAAGCATTTTCATCCTGCAAAGTTTGTTTTTACTGAAGCCCACTGTCATCACCCACACTCGATAGCAGAAACAGCACAATTTATGCTTTCACATAGACATTATCCTGAAATCATGTTGTCCTAAAAATAAAATAGCTGTTACGCATTTAGAAGGAATATTTTTTCCTAAGATGAATAACACTTTACTTTTACAAAAAAGGGTAGTATCATCTGTGAGTTATCAGTGACTTGTCTTTATCTGTATTTTATGCTCTATCTTTAATGTGTCAATTTTATTTTTTTATGAAAAATGAGTAATATAGGAAATGGAGAGAACATTATATTAGAACACATGGAGCTTTTGTAAGGTATATACTTCTGAAGTTATTTCAAGAGAAGGAGAAAATCCTCTGTGTGATACACTTTTGCAGTGCAGAGTGTAGAGTGTATGCTTCCTTGACAAGGTTTTCCAAACTCACACATGCTTGGCTGTGACAGTACTTTGGTCAAACCCACTGCTAATTGTTTTCCTATCTGGACCCCTTCAAAAATTGTGAAATTTTTCTGACCAAGCACATGGCAAAGCAATCTGTGAGACCTGTGCATCACAAACATTTTGCAGTGATACTGTGACTTAAGACTGAATCTTAAATTAGTTTTGAGAAATAACTCTTGAATTCTCTTGAAACAGTGTTGGGAAAAACTACCTCTGCATCCTCCTTTCCATAGCTGAAATGACATAGAAAAGCCATTCAGTGCACTGGCAGCTGCTAATCACTGCTTCTTGTGCTCCCTTCTACAGCTGACTAGCAACTTGTTGACTTTTAGATTTTGGTTTGTGAAGCTTTTAGTTTGGAACCTTCTCTTTAGAGGGATTGTTAGCCTTTTGTGTCATGCATTGTGTGTCACTGTGGGACACCTCACAGTGTGTAAAGTCTCTAGATGTTATTATAATATAAGTTGGTAAATTGGGGTTAGTAGCAGAATATTAAGACTCAATTGTGAGATATCTCACTCTGTGAAATATCACTGTTCTTGTTACTACATTAGATTTTTGGAGTCTTTTGCATCTAGCTTATGACAAATACTGATTTCGAAAGTGTTGATTTTTACTGACTATTTTCATTGGAGGGTGTCTTTAGTTCCCGGGGGAAGAAAATTCTTATGGCTGATGCAGATGGAGCTACAAAATTTGCAGATATTGAAAAAGTAGAAGAAGGTCTAAAAAATCTCCAGCCATGGCCTGTGAGTATAAATTCTCATGGCTTTAGTTTAATACATATGCACAGAGATTGACTTTTGTAATTCTCTTCAACTTTTTTGAAATCCAGTTGATGTAGTCTGAAGACCTAGGTGTAAGCTTAGAAGCCTCAAGAATGGGCGGTCAGAAAGAGCTTCCACAGAGTTCTTAACTGCTTTGCATCCAGTGGGCCTACTTCAATGCAGTACAGAATGCTCTATTTATCCTTCCTTTAACTTCTTTGAAGTTGTTCTGTTCTGTATAAATACCATGTGTTGCCTACTTAGTTTTCTTTGGTAACTGTTTTGTATTTTCATTTTATCTGATGTCATCCTGTATACCTTTAAGGATGCATCTTAATTTCACCTTCTTTTAAAGAGGTTTTCTTTTCTCAGAGTCCTTAGTTAAATGACAGTGTTTGGAAGAACTTTTATTGTAAATAAAAATTCAAAAACCTGGGGAACAAGAACACCTCCCTGGATAGTCATTCTTTTTTGAGAGCTTGACTTGAAAGAACTGAGGTTAATTTTCTGCTTAAACACAGATGAGTGAGGTACTTGTAGCTAGTTTCCCAAAGTGCCAGAAGTGATGTGCAAGCTTCCAGCCAGAGCTGCAAGGGATGTGCCTGTGGAATGGGTCATAGTCTGTGAGTTCAGAAGCACAAGTACAGGAGCCAACAGGCAGCAGTGTGACTCTGATGCTTTTTGCTACGAGGGCAGCAGCAGCTCTAGATTTGAGAGATTTTATGTGAGAAATAGTAGCACGAGAACGATGCTAAACCTTTCGTTTTCATTGCATTTATTTAATTTGAGGTTATATGTTTGTCTAACACCATGGCATTTTATTTGTTTGAAGGTACATCAGTGCAACAAGTACTTCATTCTGTTACCCTTCCATTGCACAATATTTAAGGAAAACATTCAGTTCCTAGGAATGCTGCACGCTTATCTGTGCTGTTAAACATATATACTGTATTCATACAGTAAACAGTGTAAGCTAAACCAAACCTGAATAAATTGAAGTAATTTGTATGCACCATATGCAAACTGTAATAAACTTTAGATTATCTGTAAACTGTAGAAAAAACTGATTTAGGCTCAGAATTTAGCAGTAGAAGAAGTGCAGCTATAAGAAGCAGAAAAGTATAGTGCTTTGAAGTTTTTATGTGGTTCTCAACACAAGATTACACTGATTCTGAAATACTAGTTTAAGTAATAACTTTTTAATTTATATTTCTAGAGCTTATCTGCTCTACAGATTCTGCAATTAAAGAATCAATATTTGTAAAAGAATGGAAGCTAAAAATAAGGAAAAGATTGTCGTAAGTTTAGGATGTGCTCCATCATATACAGAGGATGTGTTCTGGATTTCAGGCACTTTGTACTTGTTTCAGTCAGTGTTCCAATTTATGGATTTAATTTTTCGAGTTGAGGACATGTCACAAACAGAGCCTCTAAACCCTGATAAAATTGGTAACTAGTAACCAGTACTGGGGCTAGAGTGGAAGGAAAATGAGTTCATTTATTACTGATTCCCTTCCAGTGCAAGAGCTTGACCTGCAAATCTTGAAACCTGTTTAAAGTGATTTAAGGATAATTAGCAGCCAACTGTTTGAAGACTATCTCAATTCTTGGTAAAGTGGTGTAATTTTTCTTTATTACTCATTGTAAAATTTGTGAGTTTTGAACACACAGACAGTGCTGGCTATGTGTGGCTCTTGTGGAATAAACAGTGATGCATAGGCACATGACCTTATCTTGCATCTGGTTTTCTGATGTCTTGGCAGAGAGTAGTTGACAAAGTACAGGCATGGGACTTGTATTGCAACAGACACGTTGCTGGGCTCATTTTTTCAGCATCATTGGTTGTGCTCATCATGTTGAATGTTTTCATGAGTAAGCTTTGTTTATACTGATGCTTAATACTTGAAATAATTCTAAAATATATACACAACTACTAAAACAGTTACAAAAGTTCAAAACAAGATACACTGGTAATGTTCAGAAATTTGAACCTAGAAAAAATGCTTCATTGTATGATCAGGTACTGGATGCAGATAAACTTTCTTCAGTGCACTCATGTTTCTTTTCATCTCTGAAGGTCTTGCTACATAGGGGAGAGGACTTTTATCTTTTAATACAAAAGTACAATTTTTAGGATGTGTCTGTTTCCTGTTTCTCCATGTATTTCTGATTTTAATAAAGGAATCACCAACTGGTTAGGTAGAACTGATTTGTTTGAAATATGTAGCCCATTTCATTTCGTTGTCCAGCTGTCCCTAGTCTGAAACAAAAAGACAGAAAGACTACTACAGTGGGAAGAAAATACCTATTCTATAGTGCAATAGGTATAAAACAGTTGCAGAACAGTCTTTTAGATGTTGGGATGTCTCTCTGTACTTAATGGCATCTAAAACGGTAGAATGAAGCTGTGATAAGCAGCTGTATAGGATTTATTGAGACCAGAATTTCACCTTAAATTCAGTCTGAAGACATCAAGAATTCTGTTCTGCCTCCAGAATTGTTAATGTACTTTAATGGATCTAAAATATGACAGGTATAAATAGTCTTAGGAGTGATAATCATAACCCAGGAACGCCTCTTTGTGAAGTAAGTGCACAGTTTCACTGTCTGACAATCATGCAGCCTCTTAGCGCTTCCCTTTTGGCACTAGTGGCAGCCTTGTGTTCTTGGTCACAGAGCCAAAGAAGCCACACCAGATCCACCATTAACTGGAACACTTTTTGAAAGGCACAACCTATGGATTTTAATTTAAGCCAAAGGCTGTTGCATAATAAGCTGAGCATCTTCTCATTTTTCAAGTGAGGTTCTAAATTGTTAGGTGTGAAGGCATCTCTTTTCACCCAGAGATGCTTACCAGTTAAATTGATGGCTCCTAAAGATTTTACATGATACTTGGTTTGCAATCTTAGATACAATCACTTAAATTGAGCTTAAGACCAGCAGTGAGTTCAGAAGTGATTTGTAGATCAGAGTTCTAGTTGTTTGGGAACTGTCTTGAATAAAAGACTAAGAGCGACCTCTGCAAATCCAGACTCCAGCCTCTGGAGTCCACGGACAAACTTATCCGAATGATTATTGCATCAAGAACAAAAATGTACCCAAAGAGTAGGCTGGGAGAACATTTACCAGGAACATAAAATATATCCCTGAAAGCAAAAGAACAAAAGAGATGACTGTGTAACATTGCTGGAAATATAAAATGAAGTATTATCTTACACAGGAGCCTTTACTTAAGACCTGATTTTTACTTGGTCTGTCGTATACTGCAAAAAGGTGCATTCTCCAGTTGCATTCTCTTAAGTGCCTTAACATGGTGTGTGCAAGCTCTGGAGATCATTTAGTCTTGAATGAACTAAGTTAGGTGGCAAATAACAGGAGATGCTCCCATCTGGAGTTTTTTAATAATTAAAAACTTTTTCAATTTTTGTGTTGGACTAGCAGCTGGAACCTCTTTAGTTTAAATGTGTATTCTTAAGAGTAGCACTTTATGGTGTCCTGCTGGCTTATTGTCCATTGTCTGTCTTGGTAACTTTTGAATTTATTGCATCTGTTCAGCCAAGTTTTAGAAAAACAAGAGGACTAGACAGAGGGAAAAAATAGCTTATAAGTGTCCAGTGGAGTAGAGTGTGTAACATGCCATGCTCTTCCTCCTTCACTCTTCTTTTCCTTGGGGAATTTCCAAAGAAACGTGCAGAAGATACTGTGGTCTTCCCACTCATTACTTGAAATCCAGGTGTAGGTTCCTGCTTTACTTAATAAAGCATTTTTCCAAGTGAAAAGCTGCTGTGAACTGGGGAAAGCAGAAAAAAGGACTTGGGACTTCCCTTATCCTAGGCTGTGCTTGACTGGCAAGTCTTTCCCTTTCAGCTGTAATTTTGTTTCACTGTAACAATTGATAGGTTCTATTTTCCTTCCAGTGCAAAACAGAATCAGTTTACAAACTTTGAAAACTGTCACAAAACAGGATTATTGTCCTGTAAGACAGCTCTGTTCAAGCACTTCACTCATCACTTAAATGAAACCATCTTACTTACTGCCTTTTGTCCACAGCGCTCTTACTTTTGAACTCGTCTTATGTACAAGTTCCACTTCCTTGTTTGGTTTCTCTGTGTCAAAGAGATCAGGGACACACAGTGAGGATTTAAACTTCTAACCAGAGGAGCTGCCTTGCAGACTTTCTCAACTCTTCATATAGAAGAGTGGTAAATTGTTCCTTTTTTTTGTTGTTGGGTGTTTTTTAATAATTGAACATGGTTTTGAAAAAGTAATTTTAGTATTGCAGCTCCTATGAAGCATGTCATGTCTGTGTATAAATCCTAGCTGCTCAGTTTAACCAGTTGTAGTACTGCTTGCATGGCAGCTTAGATTTCTCGTTATGTTCAAATATCCTGGTAATTGCGAGAAATTCTATGTTCTTTACAATTCAGTACTGCTTAAGCAAAACATTTTACCTAGAATCAATATCTGATGTTTGTAATTGCTGAAGACTCAAAGTGAAAGCAAATGCTTATTCTTTTCTTATTTTCTTGCTAAAATATTTGATGAGAGGACTACTGATACATATCATTAGTTTGAGACAATAGAAGATGATTCATATTCTTTGAATTACTTTAGAGCTCCTTTTGTTGTAATTTAGCTAGAACATTTCCCTTATGAGAGTGATACAGTCATGAGTACTGTTAAGGGACTGAAACACTGTTTCCACACAATTACTATAATTTCTGTAAATTTCCTGCACCGAAATTGTTGCTAAAAAGGATAGTTTAATTAAGTATAATCAAATATTTTCAAACTGTTGTCTTCATTCAAGAAAATCTCTCGTGGGCTACTGCTTGCTGACAGGGAACAGAATTACTGAACAGTGTTCCCGTACAAAAATGAGTGCAAGCCTACAGTACCTAATCAATTCCAATACATCTAGTTTTAGGTTGAGGTTTGGCAGTGATAGTTGAGCTACGTTGCTCCTCCAGAATGAAATTGTGAATGTAGTGTTTGGGCACACAAGTGTGGAACATAGAACTTCTGTTGTATGGAATCTGTAACTGTGAGCGGTCAACGTTCAGAAAATCACTTTGTCTCACTTTTCTACCCAAGTGGTTTGCATATTGCTCTAAAGGAAACTAGCTGAGCCAGAAGTATGATTTGTGCTGCTACCTCCAAACTCAAACTTGATCTGTAAAGTTCTCTAAATTTCACATAGAGGGATTTTCTAAATACATGGTTAAACACATATGTGAGGTCCAGAAGTGCACATCCCAAAATTACCTTATTTAACTTCACTTTATAAATTAAGTTCTTCAAGAAGAAAACTGAAAGAAATAAATGAGGATAATAAGTTTAAGCTGTAAAAATGCAATCTTAAATTTTATTTTTTTTCAAACTGAAGATTTAATTGCACTTACTGGTTATATAAAGTGTTTTCTACAGAAAAAATCTTAAGTTTTCTTCTGCCAATTCAATTTTGTATCACCAAAGGAATGAAAGAGTAAAAATAAATGTGCTGTCCATTATCTGGGAATAGAGGCAATGAAAAAAGAATATTGCTGACTTATAGTAATTATATTGTTGATGTGTAACACACAGATTTTCATTTCTTAATTCATTGCGCCTTGTATGTACTGCTATAAAATTGGCCTTCTAGTCTTGCACTTTTATTTACAGTAATCCAAAAACTAATCCCTTATTTATCAAAAATGTACTGGTTAGTGAAGAGGAATGTTTGTTTTGTTTGTCAAGGAAAGAATAACACAAATTCTTCCAATAAAGAAGCTCTTCAGATAATTCCAAGTCACAAATTTGCCTAAAACAACAATAGCTTGTTTGGGTTTTTTTAGTTTGGTTTAATTTTCTGCTAAAACAGGAAATATATTGTCTGGTTTTATCTTCATCTGTCCATCAGCAGTCTCTGTGTTTCCCTGCTTTCAATTTCATGTTTATTGGCTAATTTAAACCAAATCTGGCAGAACAGTAGAGATTTGAAGATCAAAAGCTTTGGCAAGTTTTGTGGAAACTGAAACCCTCTTAGAGGAGAGAAACTCAGATTATTGCCACTGCTGAAGAAAAAAAACTACAATAAGGATTCAAAAGGTAATTACCAGCTTCACAGCTAGTCATTTAGCATGTGCAACTGGAAGATAACTTGTCAGTGCACAAAACTGAGTACTGTCCCTTTCCCAGTTAATATTTATAAGACCTGGAAATAAACTGGGACATGGGGAGGTATAAGTATATGGGGAGAGTGGATAAATTTAAAGAAATTATAGTCCTAAGTTAAATGTCAGTGTTGTACAAACAAGTGCAATAATTGCAGTTGGAAATTAGATAGGGACGTCAAATAGTCATCCCACAGATCTTCCATAGATACTTTTGTATGTAATTTTGTAAGAATCAGAAATAGATCAGTAGTGGAAGCCTTTTCTTTTAAAAAATTCTGGCCCCTAATACCTTTCCGTTGCATAACGTGTGTAAGAAGGAAAATAAAAACTGGTTAGATATTGTATCATAGAGGTTCTGTACCTACCACGAGTATGAAAACGTAAGAGTAAGAAGTAGTCATCAGTATTGTATTTCTGCCAGAACCTGCAACAATGTGGGGTCCCCAGCTGTGTTACAGAACAACTCATTCATACTGAGACCAGTATGAATGAGTTGCAGAGAAACCACTATCTTGATATTGGGTAAAAGGCACTGAAAGCTGGGTTTGTTACAGCCTCTGCATCACTGCACTGGGGCTATTCAACATCTGAAGAAATTATTTGATTCTCTTGGAGTCTTAAAATCCTACAAGTGAAGTGCAGCTCTGTTAGGTATTGAAAGAAGAGTTCAGTTCAGGATGGTCAGAGCTCAGATGTTCTGGGTATAATGGAGAATAATGGAGAGTGCTGGAGAATGGGAATAATGGAGAGTGCTGGAGAATATTCAACAAATAAGCATCATTTAATCAAATAAAAGCCATCTGAGAGCATCCTGGTCCTTGAGTCTGTCGAGGGCTCCCCAGCTGCTGCACTGGAGCATGTGGTGAGCTGTTGAAGGGAATGAACATGAGGCTTCTGCGAAAACCAGATCATCTGTCCTGTCTGCTCAAGTTTTGTCAGGCTTGGATTTTTTGGGGTACTACAATGCTAGGTGAATTCTTATGTGAGCACATAACAAATATTTACACTAAAATTCATGCAAAATGTGTTTACTCATGATGTTAATATAAAATTACTATAAAATCAGCTACCTAGTAATTCCTACCTGCTTAGACCTTCACTTTTTTATGCTTTCTTAATGTTTTCCATTGCAGTGGACATTGATGGCAATATCACCTCTTTAATGTTAAAAATACTAGGAAACAGACCACATTTTTCTTCTTGCTGTGGTGAATTTGATTTATAGTTGCTTATACTTAGGAAATCTTGAAAGCAAACTGAAGTATACAAGGAAAAATACAGTTCTATCATTATGGCAATAAGGATCATGTAACACTTTTTAAAAAGAGACCAACAGATTTCCTAGAATATTTTGTTAATCTAACCTTAAAGTTTAGAAAGAATTTGAAAATCAATAGATTCTGCAAACTGTTTATACATTCAATATTAAGTAGTAATACCTAAATCCTAAACTAGCATTTTAGTGAGTGTTCTCATTGTCTTTTTGTTTAACTGTTCTTCGGAGAGCTGACTCTGTATATATGAATGCAAACCAAACATTCTTGAAATTTACTTTCTAAATAGCAGTGTTTTGACATTAGTTTGAAATGAGAGCAACCTTTTGAACAGAGAGCAAGCATATGCTTTGTGTTTTAGGTTCTGAATCTGATTACACCATTAATCTGTTTTTCAGAAATGGATGGAGCACATTTTTTAATTTAAGACTTAAAAGAAAATTAAAAGAGATATTATAAAAACATAACAGAGACAGTTGTAATTACTTCAGGCTACAAAAGAAGGTCTAGTTCTGCATCTACAATCTCGACTTGAGAAATGTAACTGTGTTAAATTTTGATGCACAGGAGAAATATTGGAAAATTAAATGGTCTCACTGGCAGAATTTTCCTATCCTAAATTTGATCATTGCTTTCTTCTGACAACCAAACAAAATTATAAATTTCCTTCCAACCAGAAAATGTCCATCCTTAGGAGAACCAGACATAGCAGCGATTACTGTCCTACCTGGAATAATGATAAAAAACATAGTTCTAGTCCTGGTTTGATTGACAAACTTTTGTGAAGTTGCAATTTATTATATTACCCAAGGCAGCAGATCACTGGTTAGATCAAATGGTTGCTATTACTTTTGTCTGTAAAAGTTGCCTTGTGCACTGAACAAGCCATGCTGTTTCACTTTTAAAACTGGAAAGATCAATATAAAAAATTAACGTTTGTTTATCCAATTTGTCACTAATCTTTAAATGTGACTCACCATATAAAAATTACAGAAAAATAAGCATTCATATTGCTACAGGGATTTTTTTTCCCACTTCTTTGGCATTGTAGACCTACACAAGCCATGGAATGAATTTTTTTCCTGGTTTTCTGCATGGCATGTAGAATTGTTTATTAATGTCTAATCAACACAAAAACATTTTGCTACTTTAACTTTGTCTCTTTTGTTTTACAAAAAGTCTTGCTCCTGGCACACATATGCGGACTTTCAAAAGCCTCAGTTTAGCTAGAGCAGTGCTGGCAGACTAACCCATTTGACATCTTGTTTCGTTCTCAGACCTCTTTGACTATTGGAATTTTTCTCTACCCATTAAGAGTTTACTGGAAAAACATATCATGAGTGTACAAAAGTCCTGAATTCCAGTTAAAACTTTATAACTGAAGGTCTGAATTTGTTTTTTGAAACTCATAATATAGTACCAGGAAAAAAAGAAGAGTCCTAGTGCAATTTTAAAATACAGAATAATTTTTCAGGATATGTATTTTATAAGCTCAAGCATTTTAAGGGTTCAGTTTAAAAGGATGGAATTCAATTAAACACCTACCAACTTGGTGTTCAAATGAATTTTAGCCAGCATTGTCTTAAATTGTAACTTAACCAAAACACAACTACCTGGAGAATTTTTTCTTTATTTTACATTACATATTAGTGTCAATTAACACATAATGGAGCCACTAGAAATAGATGGGGAAATTGTTCACACCGTATATTTTTGTGTGTCTAACTTTTGGATCTAAACTTAGATTGGAGCCTGAATTCATTCAGGCTGGAGCCAAACTTAGGTATTCTGAGCTGTGTGTCCCTCTTCCAAGAGGCACCTACTTTCAGTCTCTGCAGCAGGATGAAGTACATGGTGTGAGTAATACCTTGCTGCTTCTAAGAGTGCTTTTGTCTCATATTAACTAGTCACAAATAATGGCCCATCTTCGCGAACGAAGATTTGGGGAAAGGTCTTTTTACCTTTCCAACCTGCGCAATGGATTTTTTTAGGTGAGACACAGCCTGCGCTGAACTGAGCCCACCCTTTAATCCTAAGGTTCATCTGCCGGGGCCAAGCAAGCTTGGACAATGGCAGTGAGGTCCTCAGGACGTAGGTTTGTTTAGAGTGTCCTTCTCATAGATGGATGGCCACACAGGGCTAACGACCTCCATCAGGCCAGGAGACCGGGGACTCGAACCCGTGGTCGCAGCAGTGAAAGTCCTGCACGCTAACCACTAGGCCACCAGGGGTCTCAACTAGTCACAAATGGCATCCTGGCAAATCGCACTCACCGACTCATCCACTGGTGTGGCTTTGATCTCCTCTAGGACAGGCTCCATGTAACATACTCACACTTAAATTCTGGCTGTGGAAGCTTCTGTATGGTTCTTCTATACCATCTGCGTCTGGTCATCTGCAGTATGGATGTAATGCTATCAGTGTATTGAACATACTGTGGTCTTTATTCTCTGATTAACTATTCTGGTATACTGAAAGGTGATGGGGGAAAGGGAAGAAAAAAGATACCCCAGTGATAATCTACTAAAGTCATTCTCCCTTCAGCTTTGAATAGGTTTTTTTTAATTTTGGGATATGTTCACTGTTACCCAAGTGGCAACCACATGTAACAATATTAGTGTTTAACCTGATTAATTTCTGTACTTTTAATCTTTTACTTTGAGCACTGTAGTTCACAGAACTATTTAATGTTGTTGTTCTGTGATGTATATGCTGACATTCTAGTAATCAGTTGTCCACAGGAATTGTTGCAAATACCAGTTCACTAGGCTAATACTTTATGTAGTAATACTTTTAGAGGAGCTCATATAGTCTAATTCATCAGACAATTATTCTGCGTCTCTTAAGATTTTTAGTCATTTAAGTAGTAAGTATTACAAAATTAGATTTAGTCTTAATACACATGATTCATAAACATTCAAAGGTGAATACATGGGGGTTTTGGCTTACAAATGTAAAATGTCAGCAAAAAAATAATATAACTTCAACAAAAGAGACTGTGGCATAATTAATGAAATAATATTAAGCCCTCATTTAAAGAAAGCAGTAAAATGGCAAGGCTGCTTTGAGCAGATTCAATTCACCAAGGAAAAAAAATGTATTCCTGTAACTGTTTTGGTGACAATTAAAAGATCTGTGTCCTGATCAAAATCAAATTTAAAAAATAGCTCTAAACTCTCCATGCACAGTAAGCGTAGTCTCTGTAGATAACATCTGTTTATGCTGCCTTTGCAGCACATTTCAAAGTCGACTGCTGTTGTTGCGTTCATTAATAGTTTTGCAGAAATACACTGCTAAAAAGGAGAGGGTGGTTTGAGGTAGAAGGAAGTAACATCTGAACTTGGCTAGCAGCCTGCTAAAGTATGACTCTGTGCCTGCTCTTGATCACCTGTCTGTCTCTTTCTACCCTTTCTGTAATGTTAAATGGAATTACCAATGACTTGAATTCAAGCAACCCTTGAAGCATGAATGAATAATGTGGGGTTTTTATTGCATACGTTTTCTCCAGTAACAGAAGATTTTTTTCATTTTAAAAGAAAAATGTCTTGGACTTAGCAATGAGAATTTAAGGAAAATCTAAACTTATGAAGTTATTGAGAGAAAATGTGGACTAATGTTGAATCGTACTTGACTGCCTCACAGCTGCATTTACAAGAGCTCTCTGTAAGCTGGCCTTGAATATCTGTTCCCTTGACTTCAAACTGGGAATCTTATCAACAGCTTGGCTAAAATGTTTCCAGTTCCTTAACCTTCAAGGTTTAGTTTTCTGGGGAAAAAAACCCAAAACCTCTGTATTTGAATATGTTTTGAATCTAGTAGAAACTACATGTGGAAGGCCATTGACAGTTTTTTTCCAATAGGGACTAGTATTTTAGAAAGCTGCTTATTGGGGGAGTGGGGGACTATTTAGCTAAAATTCCAGTTATTAAAACTCATTTAAGGAACAAGAACATCCCTAGTGACGTTTGAAGACTACAAAGAGGAAAAAAAAAAAAGACCTAGCAATCAATAAATCTAAGAAATTTAACAAAAATCAGCAGAATCTTCATAACTGTGATTTGCATTCACCCTTGTCAATAGTAGCTACTGGCAGTTTCATGTGCTGGTTTTTACATGAGCATTACAAGCTGCTAAGCTACTTGTCTGATATCAAAAGCTTCAGTGTTTCCGGTCCAGAAGGCCCATTTGAGCATGCAGTTGCAACAATGAAACACACAAACAATTCTCTGCACGGAGAACTGAGAGGATTGAGGTATATTTTGGACAAAGTGGGCAGAAAAGGGCAGCTGATTTACAGCAGGATCACTTCCCCAGTTCCTTTTGCTGCACAACCTGCAAAAAATTGTGCCAGCAAAAAACACAAGTGTCTCAAGAGGGTTTCTGTGTTGTGCTTTAAATGGTCACTGGATAAAGTAAAACTGTTGTTCAGGTTCTGTTATGCACAGTAACTTAGGTAATTTCTCACTTCTGTGCTGCTGCCTTGAGTTTCTTGACTTAAAAAGTACAAGGAGAAATCATCAAATGGGCATAAAGCCACAGCAGGTAGTTGTCCCCTTTGATGAAACTCCTAAAGGTGTGGAATGACACTGTACGTTTGACTGCTTGGTCTTCATGGTCTTTAAAAATGTTTAAACCATGATAGTGGCCGCAATGAAAAGCAAGCAGCGGTCTGAACACAGCATGACCTATACTTTCAAAAACAGAATGCAGCGAAGTGTTGTTGTTACTGTTGTAATATTGTATATTGCCTGTGTTCTGAGATGTTCAGTCAGGGGAATAAATTTCCCTTCCATGTGCATCTGACCTGTAGAGCACTGATATCAACTGCATAACTGAACAATTAGTTCAGTTATGCGCTTGATACCAATTAAATCAGGCAAGGGATTTAATTAACATTGCCACTGTCTTTCTTCTAGAAATAAGTGTGACTGTATTTTCTATTTCCTGTTCTTCTTCAGGGCATTTGACGTGGAACTTCTTTATATAGCCCAGTGTTTGAAAATACCTGTAGCAGAAGTTGCTGTCAACTGGACTGAAATAGAAGGTAGGCAAATTGTTTATATTCTTGTAAGATTCCTCACATGTCAATCCAGAATAAAGTATCCAATGGTCTGCCCATATTTCACTCAGTTTTGATAACACACAGCCTTCTTTCCATACAAATTTTGAACTTCCTGTCCTTGCCAGCCTTCTTCCATGGCTTGGTACAGGAAGAGTAGGTAAAGGAGTAACAAGGGAGAGAAACTCTGCACTCCCACTGGAGGCAAAAGTAGGTAGTTATACTGCTAGGACAAAACACTACTTTAACATGTCCTCTTGCTGTAATGTGTTAATAAAAATAGAGCAATTGTAAAACACTGTGCAGGAAGTCTGACCATCATCGCTTATTGATTCAACTCTATTTCACTGTGTCTTGCCTTCCAAAATTCTCAGCTATTAAGGCCTCCTCTGAGGCACCATCTCTTCTGAAGATGTGATGTTCTTTCAGACCTGTAGGGAGGTCTCTGAAACTGGGTTACTGGAAAGTATAGTTCCATGCACATTTTGTCATAGCAAAGCCAGCTGAAGAGGTACTGCTTGCTTCTGCTCACTTCCCTCCCATCAAATGCAGTTCCTCCATTTTTTTTTACCCTTTTCATGTTTTTATCTTTTCTCAATCTGAATCTCTTCCCCTCAACACAACTCCTGAACAACAGATAGTACAATGAACTGCAGTGATGATGAAGGGTGCAAGTAGAGAACATCCTGAGACAGCTTTCCTAGAAAGGAAATGCTTCCTTTCAATGCAGTTCCACACATGTATTACACCTATCACAAATGTTAGCAGAGATGGAAGAAGGCTTGGTTTCATGGTGTAGGTTCCTTACTTGCCTGAAAATTGGCACATTCGTATTACTCCTGTAAGGTAAGGTGGCGGCCCTCTTCTCCAAAGTTGATAAAAAGATCATTTGACTAATTATTGGTGTTCAGGTTCCTATTTACTTGAATAAAGCCCTGTAATGGAGAAGACTGTGCATCTTGTCACATACATGGAATTACTGTGCTGCTTACAAACTAGTCTCCCACCTGTGGCATAATGTAATTACTATAAAGCAATAACTTTCAAAATATAAATTTTTATTAATGTTAAGATCTAGGTTGTGTGACTGAGTGTGCTGAGAATGCAGAGTTTCAAGACTGCTTAAGTGTGTGTCTTGCCAGTGCTCATTTTTTTCTAACAATGTCCTGATTTTCTTCTTCATTAATCACAGGTTCTAAGTTAGTAGAAGTTTGGAGCTGGCTGCAGATGGGCAGAGATCTTCTTATTATATGACTGCAATATATGACTGGTGCCTAGCAGCTTGAAAGAAGAAAATATAATTAGGTTATTTACATTTTCCAAATATATTATTATATTTAATGGAACATGAGAACAGTTTCAATCAAATGAAGTGGTGATGAAAGCTGAGGTAATTTGTCATTGCTCCTGCTCTTATATGTTTCATTTTTGCAGCATGTATGTGTTTTGTAAGATTGCCGGCAAGGAATTTGTACATTTTTAAAAGAGAAAGCATTTCAAAAAAGATTTTCTTACCTGGTAATCAGTTTTTATTTTATTAAATAGTAGCTTTAACATGTCTTATAAATTAATTCAAATAAATATATCTGCTTTTGTCTCATCACACTTCTGGAATTTCTATACATGTATTAAAAAGAGGCACTCTATTTTACGTTGTGCAGTGTTGTGTCGTGAATGACCACAACCATTTGTTTCTGTGATATCTGGAAATTTTAGGCGATATTGCAACTTGGAATTATCATTCATGGTTCACACTGATGCATGTTTAGATTCAATGTTATTGGAAACATTAATGGATTTTACTGAGTTATAACAGTAATGTTCTTAAAGTTGTTCTAAGGACTTCTCAGTAGTCTCTTAAAATTCCAAATGTTTTTGTCTGAAGCTGAAATAGTTTTCCTGAGATCAAACTGTAGATCATGTGCAGACTGTAGAAGGTCCAAGACCAAGCACATTTAGTTTTAAAATGTTGTCTTTTATAAATGTGTTTTGTTCGTGTGTACTAATTATTCCTGCCTGCTCAAGGCTAGAAGTCCTTGACATCTACAGGTCTGAAAGTGAAGAGGTTATGGAAAGCTAGTTCAGAGCATGCAAAAATGAGACCCAGTATACACTGGGGGGGCTGTGCATTAGCAATGCCAATCTGATGTTGTCACACTTCAAATGAGATCAGAGAGGGAGGGAGGGGTCTTGAGTCTTTCATAGTAATGTCATGCTATGTTACAGTACAGTAACATAGTTTCATTTGTGCTTTCAAAATAGTTGTGGATTGCCAACAAACTAAGCCAGTCTGTCTTTCAGAAACATGTACAAATTTGAACAGTTGTAAAGAATGAATGGTATATGGTTGTACTTTCACATGGAAATTCACTGGTGATTTTTCTTATTCTTTCTGTAATATTGACTTGGATTTTGTTCCTGTTAGGGTTACCTCAGTTTTCTGTCAAGTGCTGGAATAAATTCTCAAAAAATATATTCAGTTTGATTTCGCAGGCTTTATTCTCTTGCCTAGTCCAGATACATCTCTGTCACTTCTGCAGAATCAATCACAACTCCTCTATGCCATTACTAGAATAAAATACCAGCTTCTCGGTTTTTGTAAAGTGAATTTCTGTGATCAAACGTAAACAGTAATAGCTCTGCTCATAATTGAAGTTGCCCACCAGTTTTCAAAAGCAGATTCCCCAAATTTTCCTCACATCTTACCTTAGAATTGAGCATGTTTGAAATTTTAATGAAAGTAGCTCACCTCTTTCAAATTATGAGGCTTAGGCCATGCATTATTTTTAGCGTGATAAGTAAACATCTGGTGATATCTTCTTAAGAAAAATTCTTCTTTTGAATCATATGCCAAAGGTTGGAAAGAGGGTGCTAAACATTATATATATTTTTTTATAATTTCACAGAATCACAGGATAGTTAGGGTTGCAAAGGACCTCTGGAGATCATCTGGTACCCTGCCAGGGAAGGGTTACCTACAGCAGATTACACAGGAATGTATCTGTGTGGTGTTTGAATGTCTCCAGAGACTCCATGGTCTCCCTGGTCAGCCTGTTCCAGTGCTCTGCCACCCTCAATGTAAAGAAGTTCTTCCTCATGTTGAGGTAGAACTTCTTAAGTTTTATTTTATGGTCACTTGAGCATATTCTACAAACTTTTTTCAAAACTTTGCAGATAAACTCTCCAGTAACTCTCTCCTTATTGAGCAGTCTCCTTTATCAACTGTGCATGTCAGGGCAACAAAATACTTGATTCCTTCCACCTTAGAGATGTAGAAGTAAGACCACATTTACAGTCTCAGCACTTTGTGGAGTTGGGTGCTAGAACTTGTTTGCAGGGAATTCTCTTATTGTTTCAGTGGATTTGAGCTGTAGATAAAGGTCACTACATGTCTCCATAGTCCGTAGACTCTGAGGTGGACAGACATGGCACTGGTCACATCCATATGTCTCTTTTCAACTGCCTTTCAAAGCAGGCTTGCTTCTTCAAACTGCCTGCTGGGGATAGTCCTTGACCTGCACTGACCACCACGCTGTGCCCAAAAGTATTTTGGGAGCAGAGATAGACAGTTGTGAGACACCTGCTACAGTGTGGTTTGCTTCTATAAGTGTGGCCTGATGCATTCCATTGCAGTGGAGATAAAAGCTGAACTGGAATAAAAAAAGGAGTAAACTGGGACAGAAGGAGAATGCGGAGAAGTAGAAAAGAAGACTGATCTGGGGCTGAGATTAAAAGTCAGAGAGTGAAATGGAAGACTTACTTTACCTGAGAAGGATGGTTGGCTTCAGATTCTGTCACTCATGTACCAATCAGAAGTCTTCTGGGTAACATACCTAATTCCTACCTAGTATTTGCAGATTATGAAATACACACAGGACACCACCAGGCACATGCTCTAACAGAAGTTTAGACTTACACTTTGTTTTAGGTTTTTGCTCTGCTCTGTGTTCCTTCAGGCTCAACATACCTCAGCAATCCCAGAATCAAGAGAAGATTATCCTAAGCACCATTTCAGAAGCAGATGTACTGGTTTAATTGCACACAGCCATAAAGAGGAGTGTTCCTGCTCCCTCTACACCTGTTCTTGGGCTGCTTAGAGGCTCCCTCAAGCCACTTCAGCTCACTGGAATGGCAGGATGCTGTCTTCTTTGTTATTTTTTCCTTTCTTCTGAGGTAGTTTTCTGCCATTTCAGTGATCTAAAATGACTCCCTGAGTGGTCCAGCAGGCACAGGGTGCAGCAGCAAGAGGAGGGCTTCCCCTTTTCACAGCTGTAAACTCACCACAAGTTTAAAGACTGACTTGTCACCTGGAAGCTAGTACACTTTTCAAGGACAGGAAATGTGAATTTAAATTCTCCCTTTTTTAAGCCTAGATAAGACCTGAGGTCTTGTTGCCCTCTTAAAATGAGACTTTTAATTACTAAGCAAGAAAGTCCTGGCTCTGGCTCTTGATGTATTCCAGGGCCCCCGCTTGATTTTAGTGTCACAACATGGAACGGGAGGCTATGCTGACAACTTCCCTGATCACCAAAGCTGTCATTCAAATCAGTCCTCTGCCTAACTGGTCCTCACTCTTCTCTTTATAGATTTGCAGAGATACATTTGTATTTCAGTGGACTCTTAACCTTTACTATTTCTTCCTACCCTTGCATTTGCAGGGGTGACCCAGGGAGGTGAAAATCTTCCATGTTGCACACTGTCCTGCATGATCCAGCCCTCCAAAGACACATCAAAACAAATTATTCTCACAAACTTTGAAAAGGAAATAAAAACAAATAGAGAAAATCTACATGATAATTTTGCAACATTCTTACCAACATCAATGTCTGCATAGCTACTGCTTTCATAAATAGAAATTTCAATGTTTTAAAAAATATTTTTATATCTCTGCATAAAAGGCTTACTTTTCTGCACCCTTTAACTAATACTTCATAAGAGACTTTTTCAAGGGGCAACTTAATATCAAAGAGTTGTCTTTGAAAAACACATGCAGAAAAAGCAAGTTACTGAAAAAGGTTCAGTAGTTTATACAAGTTTTCTTCACTGTTGTCATTTTTTATCAGAACCCAAAGCAACAGCAATGCAGTATCCATTGATACACACTCAGCTTTTATCCTTACAAGCTATTTGTTTAACTCATATTTTAAATATCTATTGGAAAACCAGTAAAAATATCTCTTTTTACTCTCAGGCATGTCTGCAGATGTGCACTATGTTTTCTTTGACAACTCCAGCAGTTAATATCTCAAACAGGTGTCAGCAACACTGCAGCATTATCACAAGGCAGGGTAACTCTTAAATGAGTAATAACACAGCTTTAATCAGTTTTAACCTATATAAAGTTCTCAGAGATCACTGTTGTGAAGTGTAAGCAGACAAATGTCGAAGATGGCTCCAGCTCATTCTGCAGAATTGCGTTCAGTAATACATAGATTTGCAACTCTCAAAGCTTCTGTGTGGACCATTCCACCACTGCCAACGTCCAGGTTAGTTTTTTCACCATAGGAAATTAAATTATATCAATATGTATAAGCACAGCAACATTTCTAAGCCATTGAATAGTCCCAGATAGTATTTAACTTGAATTCTCTGCTAATGTTTAAGGCTCTGGAGACCTATCCATAACTATTTATGTACCTATTGTCCAAGTGTTCCTTGATTTCACAGTCATAATGCTGACTACAAACTAAAAATAGTTGAAATGAAGAGACAGACGAAGACAGAAGGCTGCAATGAAGCTTTTGTATCTCAATGTTTATTACTTAAAATAACATCTAACCTTATTTATGATCCATGTACATTTCTTAGGGATGGAGTGGCATGTCTGTAGTAGCTCAAGGGGCATGAATTAAAGTAGTGTTCCAGCATTGTTGAAGGCTGCACCCTGCCAGTTAAACCATAAATTATCTACCTCTTTGGGATAGGGATTTAGAGGTTAAGAACTGGATGCTACTACGACCTGCCTATTGCATTAGCCAACGGCACATAAGAGAGTCTTGAGCACCCTCAGGGGCTCAGGGGAGAAGCTACAGACAAACCTTTGTTTCTTACTGGGAAAAGAAATGGCATTTTCATATGACCAAGCTTAACTAATAGTTGTGAGATCATAGCTGAGAGGGCTGTGCTAGAATATGATTTCATTTAATAGATCCATCAGAAAAGAAAGAGCTAACTAGCCTCCATTTTCCTGGATATTTTTTAATCTATTTTTCTTTATACTGTTAATCGAGCTGTTCAACTGCCCAAGCTGCATAATTAAGTATTTCCCTGATGTAAGAAAGAAACAAAACTTTTCTAGTCCTGCTTGCTGGATGCAGTCTTTGAAGTACCTGTACACTCTTGCAGGTGTATCAGCCTGTAAATCAGTCTGTAAGTTGTCAGTCTGTCTGCCAGATCCTTAAACTACACACATTTACACACACTAACACAAACACAGTATGTTTGTGTTAGTGCAAAGAGTAGACCTGCTTTTTGCTAAAGCAATGTTTTCCATGTTTCCCTTTCTGCAGAAGGAGATGAACTCTTGCTGAATGTGGAATCTGCTGGTAATATCACTCCACACCTGAAGTTAAATGGTCTAGCCCATTTCAGACCAGCAGCCAGGTCAGCAGTAGCTCTTCAATGCACTGTAAATGCATGACTGCAGTTACTAGAAATATTCTGACTTACTTGAGGGAAAGAGCAGCAAGCAAGCTGCAGCAGCACGGGCTGTGGGGCAGCTAGGCATGCTGGCCAACTGCAAAGTAAGCATTTCTATAGCAGGGCCCAGGGGAAATGCTTCCAACTTCTGTTGAGGAAAGCCACCACAAGCAGGGAATACTCCTTTTCAGACTTTCTGCAGCTTCCAGATACTGCATTAAGGCCTCCGAATTCTCAGACCTTTTCTAAGGACAGTCTACCATCAGCAAGCAGTATTCAGTCATAAGAGCTTTAACGGGTTGTGAGAGGTTATCATTTGTCTAAATTTACTCTACCACACTTCTCAGCACTCCCATGCAAGCAGCAAATTCTATAAATAATTTACTTATATTCACAGTCTCTTTCTACATGTACACTCAGTATTCAAGAAACAGCTGCAGACCAAACACCCTCCCAAACTGGCTTAGCCACAGGTGATCCTTCTTACCTACATGACCTTAACTCCCTCTCAGGTCCCTGCCTTTGCATCCACCAGGCTCTGCCTTCCTTGAGTCTTCACATTTTGCTGTCAAAATCACTTTCCTCCTTTGAACGTTGATCAATTTGTCGTTTTAGCAGAGTGAACTTCAATATCTAGACTGAATCCATGCCTTTGTCACTGGCATGTTCTGTGCAATATTCTTGAAGAATGAGGTGATGTTAATTCTGGCATTCCCATCTGGTTTTTGCCACGTTCTGATGTTTCATCTGGGGTTATTCTGAAGCTGTAGAAAGATCCCATTACAAAACAAAGGGAAATATTGACTGTCCACTTTTGGACTGGAGATCAGAAGAGTTATTTGAACTGCACAATGATGAAGAATCATTGAGTTCTGCAAACAGTTTTGGCAAATTCACTTTGCATGGTCTCTGAAAAGCAGCCTTCCACATGTGGGACAAATCCTTATCTTCCTATCTTTGTAGAGTAGAGAAAGGTTTAGCTAATTATGTCAGACAGACTTCACCCAGTAGCCATATTATAACCTCAGCTGTACAGGCTGTCATAAACCACCCACTGCATACTCTGAATCAGTGGTCAAAACCACAAGAAATTTCTAACTCCATCTGGCTGACTAGGTCTGATGCTATCTAAGGTCTCAACGACAGAACTGCTGAAAACTTTCATACCTTGTTGCCAAAAAAACAAAAACCCAAAACTATATCCATGGCCATCTTCCAGTCTTTAAGCCAAGTCATAAGTTTTGGAAATTGTAATCAACTGTGTCAGCTCTCCCTCTGGTTGTTTTACAAAACTGGCTAGGTTCTGCCTGCTAGAAGGTTTCATGACAACGAAAGCTTAAGCGCAGATGAGGTTAGAACAACCTTTACTGTTTTTTCATCAAACAGTAAACTTCTGGTCTCACAAAAATGTTTTCTGATGTTATGTCTGATTTTACTATTCTTGACACTTTATTTTCTCAATAAAAAGCTCCGTAAGAACAGTAACAGAAGAAAAAAAGAGTTTTCTGCAGGAGTACTGCAATGGGACTACAAGAAGGACCAATTATTCTCATAAAGGAGACAGCAAGCTATTTTATTCCAGTATTTGCTAGAAAGATCGAGAAAAAGAAGTGGTTGACTGCACAAGAATATATTCGTTTTAAGCAACTGCTGCATGCACTATTCATGTTTTCATACATTGCCTCAACTTCCATGATACCTCTGAAATTCTTACACCCACACTCATATCTGCATGTAGTGACCCCGTGGCAGAAGAAATCTGGACCTTTTCAGTTCACTTATAAAATGAATTAATTACTTTAAAAGTCTGTTTACCAAAATAAATAAATACAGCTAGACAACTTAATAGACCCATTCATTTTTAAGTATTAAAAAAGGAATAAGGAATGCTGTGATTTTTCAGATCCTACAGAAATACTACAGAGTGGAGATGTTACTTGCCATTTTGTCTACATGTGTGATGTTTGTCCTTCACATAATTGACAGTGCCTTCCTAAGTCTCATGATAACCAAGGAATAGCGAACTTCATATCCTGGACATTACCTTCCACAGAAAATAGAAGAGAATCATCATAAAATCCCAAATACAGGTTCACTGCTCAGGTACCCTAGAAATTAGTTACACCTGAACAGTCATTCAAAGGAGAGAGAATGTGGTTGCATCCTACACTGAGAAGACTGAAGGAAGAAAAAAACAGTGTAAGGCCCCCTCCATTCCCTGAAACCATGGACGCCCTGCCTCCCATATGGAAAGGTTTTGGAGAAAATAGCAAGGGAAGATTATCTGGCTGTGTGCCCCCTCCAACATCATGAAGGAATTTCAGGAGTGGCTTGAACAGACCTGCATGGTTACAGGAATCTAATTTCACATGTAATGATTTCTCTGGGTTGTAAAATAATGAAGCATTCTTTCTATTCCTGGCTACTCCTGATTTACTCAAGATTATACAGTACATCAGTCTAGCCCTAATCTGGAACACGGGCATGATAATTTATTTACCCTCAAAAAACCCCTACTGAATTTTCCAGTGGTAGGACAAAAGATTTTAATATGTTAGAATAGAAGCTCCTTGCTATGAACAGCAAATATTCACAGGGGATATGACATCATTTTGTTGATTACCTGGGACCCCAATTACCCTGTCTGCAGGCTGCACTAAAAATCCTGGGGTTTAGCTTCTCTCCGCCGAAGATGTTCTCTATTAGTGTAAGCACTAGGCATATAGTTCTGTAGGTGTGCAGTCAACACCAAGCAATTATGTTCCCTGCTTTAAAGAAGCTTTATTATGCACAGTGATTACTTTGAGGAGAATACAGTTTTTGCTACTGAGTGCAAATGTAATGCATAATATCACTGTACAAGTTTGAGCAATGCGCAAGAGCTTTTATTTTTCCGTCAAGCAAAATGTTTAGGGAAACCATTTGCAGAACGGTCATTTGTAAAGCCTCTACTGCACTCACTTCAAATATTTAAGAACTAGGAAAATTCAGTAGGTAGACTGCTATTCTCAGCTGCGTCTAGATAATAATTTACAAGGACCCTAAAAGTTTCTTAGGAAACTCACATTCCTAGCTCTGCAAAAGGTTTGTTCTTTCCATGTTTCTGCTGCAGACTTGTCAACATCTTGTCCACAATTTAATCTGCATTTATATCCACTCAGGTTTGAATCCCATACAGTCCTTCTAGATGGGACTGTGTCCTTTAGAGACAAATTCTTCATTCTCAAAGAAGAGGACAGACCAAAGTGAGCAATGCACCTAAGATGGCTGTTGCCTTTGTAGTTAGTATCACACTAAAGAACTTCAAAATAAATGGGCTCACATTTCCCAGGGCTTTGCTTAACACAGCAAAAAAGTTTATGGGAAAACATTCACTGGATGTAAAGTCAGTGGCAAACATAATCTTTGATATCAGAGAGATAATGTAATTTTTTTTAAAAAAAGGAAAAAAGAAGATGTAGTTGTCATTTTGCTAAGATGCAAACCTGACATCAAAATGTTATGTGGCAACACACCATTTGTGTTTGATAAGCGCCACTAAGTCTGAGGGAACAGACCTTCAAGTAGAAGGGTTTGCAGCATAGAAGTAGTTTCACACAAAAACTCACCAAATGCTGGATTAGAGCCAGAACACAGTAATGCTACTAGTATTTTGTTTTCTATTGTGAGGCATTATACATGCACACAATATTTCAAATATAGCTGTCATTGAGTAGATTGATTACATTAGTGCAAGGCTTCTCAAGTTTTATCATGCCATGGCTTTCTCAACAGCAGGGAACAGTCAGTCTTACAGATCTACTACATTTTTGCCAGAAAATAAAAGGATAATGACTTGAAATACGAATGCCACAGTAAGGCACATGATTAATAGCTACTGCGTAATAAAATCATTGCTGACAAAATATATCCAATGACAAGTTTAAATCTTTTCCAATGAAAAGTTTAAATATACTCTTGGGAAAGGAGTCTTCTGTCTTGTTTCCAGTGCTGCAGAGCCGTTTTATTCAATGGCTTCCCAGGCAAGTGTTGTGAAGCAGTTTCCAGCACACGGACAAGAACCAAGACTTTCCATTCTCAGACACATTCCTCTGTTAAAAAGGAGGGTGTGTACCTCTTCATTTATTCTGTATCCTCAAGAGTCTAGCTCTCTTTGCTGAACAGTGGCCCAATTTCAGAGTTTGGTGGCCTCATGCTAGACCTTTCCACAGCTCAGTGGTTGTTTCAGAAAAGAGGTACCACAGATTAAATTCCTTTCAGCTAAGCAGGACTCAGAGCCCCTCTTCTCCATTTTGCTGTAACCATTACATTGCTGTGGTAACGTAGTTCCTACTTCCTACCTTCCTCAGAAGATGGTCTGGTGTTCACTCTCCTACAAAGAGGTGCAAGTCCGTTGTGAAGCCCTGAGTCAACTGCCTCTTGAAGCACACATTTCAAGGGTAGTGTGTGTTTTCTACGAGCTGACTCCAAATGGCTTTGCTCCTACACACATTAAAACAAACCCAGAAATTGCCATGCAGAGGCATATGGAGCCCCCACACCATGAAGAGATAGCCTACCTAAGGTTCCTGTACTGCTGTAAGATGGGGTCTTGATCTTCTTGTTTGTCATCCTCATCTCTCTGTGACCGAGTACCATCTCTTATGCTCAACAACTTTCAACTGAGGGACTAAGGCAGGCAGGGAGAATGCTATTACTATCATCAAAACTTTACCAAAAAGGGATTATACAGCCCTGTTGTGGAAATGAGATCTATTCCCCTTCATTAAGACATAATTAATTGGGATGTTTTGTAGCATAAGACTAAAAGCAACAGAATGATTGGTTACTTCTGCTAGAGAAAATTAGATTTGGAGTATCATGGGAAAATATTGAACAAGGAAATTTTTCTAAAATACACTCAGTCCAAGGTCTCATTTCTTCATCCCCTGAACTATGTGGTAGTTGTTTACAGTACTCAGTCTTAAGTCTTGTCTTCACAAGATACACAGTACAATACCCCAGTAAGTGCCACCAGCCCACTGGAAGTACCAAATTACCTTAAAGAAACCTGAAGGGAGAAGTTGCTTCAGCCAAGAAGAATATGGGCCAGGTAATGGACTCCAGCTGTTGGAGTGGCTGCCTCCACCAGCAGAGTCCTGTCACTATCCATCACATGGTCAGCCAGAACACAGCCCCCTAACCCAAGGCAAAGACTCAACCTGACATCTAGAGATGGGGGGGGGGACATAACACCACCACACCTTGGCCCCTACCCTCACTATTTTCATGTTCTTCGCATCCTTGACTTGGTACCATCCCAGCTGAAGGCCCAGCTGGGCTATAAAGGGAAAATAGCATCCACCTTTGCTTCTAAAGCTTTTAGTCATTCTTGCTTTTATCATTAGGCCTCCTGGATGTGATCTAAGACGGTACAACTGTCCCTCATCTTTCCTGTCCACCTCTCTTCCCAGCAAAGCCCCATAAGGCTACACCAGCCCCAGTACTGGTTATTCAGAGTGCAAGCAGCCTGGACAAGAATTACTGCTGGCTCCTCATTGCTTTCAGTAGACCTCTGCAATGACTGTCACTCTTATTACTGGCCCAAAGCACATAGCTACTGCTCCTGCTGCTCTTCCCACATCAGTGTCTCTGAGTCCTTATTTCCCTAAACTGCAGCCTCTCAACCTGCATTCTCCATCACCTGGAGGCTGCCAGGCAAGACAGCAAATATCTCACACAGGCTGATGAAGAAAGTCTTCATCAATTTTATGTAAAGCCACAGAGGAAAAAGGGCAGCCCCATCCAAATGCCAGTTGAAATACACAGCACAGCACACTCTTGCCCCATTCACATTAGAAGTGCCACCCTTCTAGGCAGCCCTCTACTTCCCAGAACTTCCCCATACAACCTTCAAAAAGCAACTAAACCAAAAATCATTCATCACCAGAAAACCTTTGAAAATATACCAGCTAGGACAAATTCCTGCTGATTCTTTAACACCTGCAACCCAGTTTTCCAACACAGCTGGACTGCTGGTGGATCATTCGAGGCCCTAGACGCCCTAATGCAGGCACATGTCAGTACAGACTGACATACAAACTGAATTAGACATACAGCCCTTAATGCAGCAAAGGGTAACCAGAGCAGTAGTGGTAGTGCTGCAGTATATGTTAAATATAAGGCATCTTTGCCTGCGACCTGGTATTTTACACAGTGTTGCGATTTGTTATCCACACCAAGGCAGAGATGCCCAGACCACATAATATTTTCTCGCTCACAAGAGCTTAAGAACTCTGGCTTCCCTAAATGTAAATGGAGAGTTTGAGGAAACACAAGACTTTGATGTGTGGGGGGAGATGTAACGCATTTAGGCAGAATATCTTAATTACGTGAATTACAACAGGACAGCCTCCTCTTTTTCTTTTTAGAATACTGAGTCATTTCCACTTGGACTCTGCAAACATGGACCCTTGCACTAAGTGTTTAAGTCTTTGGAATAAACAATTAATGTTGTGCTCCAGCTTTCGCAAGCCTTAAGCAGAAAAAAGAAATCACTTCTTCTTTATTTCCGTGTGCTTGTTAGTGCCTCCTTTGGCAGAGACTGGAGCTAGTTGAACGTCCCACTTTGAGACACACAGTGCCAAGGGCCAGTTTGCTGAAACTATCTCATCCTGTTCCCAGGGACTGACTTCTGAGCCTTCTCTGAGGCTTTCAGTTGCCATCCAGTCTCATTTGTGTACAAAATATAGAGCGATGAGTCAGAGTAATTTCTTGCCCTTTATGAAGAAAACCTGATACCTTGTGCATAGTTGTGGTATTTCTATACACACTTTATATACTTGCCACCAACTTAGTTTTATTTTTGAGTCTTTTGATTTTTTTCATACGGTAATTGTTCTGATGAAGTCTGTAGCTAGATGAGGTGTTTATTCAGCATCTGTGCTTTCTAAATATTTACTAATTAAGATCTTTTTTAAAACTTTTTCCCTCAGTCTGCTCACTAGGCAGCATAACTTTTTCCATTTCTTTGATCCTGAAGCCCCCTTTATTTTTAATTGTTCTCCCCTTGGCAGCTGAAAGAAAATGTGGCAATATATACCAAGCTCTTCCCCACCCCTCCAGTTAACAAAGATATCAGTTGTACATCAAAGAATCCATCAGAACAAACTGCTTCCTATGCAATAAGCCCTCTGTCTCTGGAATAAGCAAGTTTATCTTCATTGTGCATTCCGATAAGATATTATTATAGTAGCGACTTTAATTACATTTCTCATTATTACATTAGTGTGCAGTAACATAGGGCTTCATTGAATCTAAATGTGTTAGATTGTAGAATATGGTGCCTTTAAGTCTTGTGATGGGGGGAAGTAAAATTCTGGAAGCCACAAAACAACAACAAAAAAAAAGGTCCATTTTACAGTTGGGCAGATGTCTCTGTGGAGGGAGTGAGGAAATTTTTCTGGAATATGGTCTGGAGGGTGGAGAAAGATGAAGAGGCATCATGAAAAGGCAATAGTGTATGCATCACTGTATATCTCTGTTATGCAAATGTGGTAAGACTCTAGAAAATAAGTAGCTGCTTTATGACTTAAGGAATAAATACTTTTCTGTCTGAAGTTCATATAGTGATATACCTACAGGTATGTTTTAGTGGCATATCTTTAAATGTTGATCTATTTTCGTCCATAAGAAATAGCTTCTTCTCCCCCTATTTCTGTTTTGGTTTGGGTTGAGTTTTTTTATTATAAGACTAAAGACTCTAAGACTAATGCACTATCTCAAAGTATTTCATCCTAGGCACTGAGTCGGTTAAAAATGTTCGTAGGCATAAAAATATTCTTTAAGATTTCTATATTTTGGATGCTGATAATCACTGAACAGATATTCAGTAAAACAGATCTTCATGTGTCTCACTTTCTCTGATAACTTGATTAAATGTGAGGCCTAGAATTTGGTGCCAGGTGATTCCCAGGGGAGTGAATTTATCACATGCTTAATTTTGCAAGCCTTACTTAATAACTGCTAGATCTATAACTTAATGAAAATGGTGATAGTTCCTATGAACTACAGTCAACTTTAAATTAGGGTATAAATTACCAAATACATCTCCCTTTGAAAGGTACAGACCTCCAGATTATTGCTACTGGTCGTATGGAGCAGTAATAACTTCATGATCTCCAAGACAACTGCTGTTAACACATTTGCAAGAAGTGGATTGGAGTGCAATGGTCTCCTTTTTGTAACTCCTAAGCAAAATACTCAGTCAGCACCTAACTTGTGTTAAAGCAAAAAGATGGTAAAATGATGCATTGCTTGACCCCTATTGCTTGAAGCAACTATAAGTTTATGAGGTTCTTTTTACTTCTGCCAGATAATGAAAATACAGATAAATCTGATCCATATAAATCAAGTTTTTAATTAAAATACATTGAGTTTTTTAATACAAATGGCATTTTCCCTTCTCACTGCATCCTGCTTTAATGCCAACACTGAACAAATAAGCTGTGCTTATCAGTACAATGTTTTTGTCTGTCAGATATCACTGAGGGGTTTTTCCTCTTTTTATATTTTGAGTTTTAAATAGTCTAGTTTATAAAGATGTCTTTTTTTCTCCCCTGGCAGGCACACATACTGTCTTTCTTTAAACCGTGGGAGTGTTTTAAAATAAAATATTATTAAGGAGATGTTTGCCATCAACATTAATTGTGAACATCTTTTCATGTTTTCATCTGGAGACGGAAGGTCAAGATGGGCTTTCTCAGAAAGTGACACACATCTTTACAGCCTCTGTTTTGAGACATTTGTTAATAAGCTTGTAAATCCATGAAAAAAAGGGGGGGGGAATTACTAGCCTGTTGTTGTGACCACTCTTTTCCCTTTCTACAGCAATAATATTAAGAAACCATATAAGCATGTGAAAATCCAAATAACCATACTTTCTAAATTAACACAACACATCAGAGCATTTTAGGGATTACTGCTGCACTACGACAGAAAAAGACAAAACATGGTGAGAGATATGGTTGCACAGATGACTAAGGTAATGCTTCTATAACTCCATACCTTGACATTATAAAGACAAAAGTATTTTGTTTCTATTTTGCCCCAAACTTCTGTACATCATAGAATCATAGAATCCCAGAATGGTTTGTGTTGAAAGGGACATTAAAGATCATCTGCCTGCCATAGGCAGGGACACCTTCCACTAGACCAGGCAGCTCAGAGCCCCATCCAACCAGGCCTTGCACGCTTCCAGGGATGGGGCATCCACAGCTTCTCTGAGCAACCTGTTCCAGTGTCTCACCACCATCACAGTAAAGAATTTCTTCCTAATATCTAATCTAAACCTACCCTCTGTCAGTTTACAGCTATTCCTTGTCCTATCACTTCATGTCCTTCAAAAAGCCTTCCTCCAGCTTTCTTGCAGGGCCCCTTTAGGGACTGGAAGGCTGCTCTAAGGTCTACTCAGAGACCTCTCTTCTACAGGCTGAACAACCCCAGCTCTCTCAGCCTATATTCATAGGCTAGGTACTCCAGCATTCTGATCTTCTTCAGAGTCCTCCTCTGGACTCACTCCAACAGCTTCATGTCCTTAATGGATGAGTTATTCTGAGATCATAGAATCAATAAGGTTGGAAAATACCTCCAAGATCACCAAATCTAACCTTCAACTGAATATTGCCATGCCCACCAGACCATATCAAAAAGTACCACATCTTTTTGGTTTTTGAACACTTCCAGGGATGGTGACTCCACCACTTCCTGGGCAACATGTTCCAATGGCTAGCCACTCTCTCGTGAAAAAATTTTTTTCTAATATCCAACATGAACCTTCCCTCGTGCAAGGTGAGGCCATTCCCCTGTCCTCTCACTAGTTTCCTGAGAGAAGAGACCAACCCTGCTACAGCCTCCTTTCAGGTACTTGTAGAGAGCAATGGAACTGTTTAAGCTGAGTTTCAAATGGAAGAAGGCACACCAGAACTGAAGCTAGCACATCAAGATGACCCCACTCAATATTTCCAAAACCTGCTTATCTTCTTCATACCTCTTCTTCATTGTCAACATGGCCAAGAGAACAATCCCTTCACAGACTGACTTTAAATCTACTTCCAGGAACGGTCAGGAATGATATCCTGTCAGGTTAATAGTTTCTTGTGAAAAGTTCTGCTCACTAAGGAAGGCTCCTCTGGCCTCAAAAACTTGGCATCTAACATGAAAGGAACATGTGTTAGGCTTAGTCTTGATTGGTAGAGAAATCTATCACTAAATTATAGAGATTGCTTAAGTCCAAGGCATTGTGACTTGATCACATTTGTGATGTGTGACCAGAAGACAGTTCAGACAGCTATATGTGTTCTTGGAAATAATAAAAAAAAAACCCTCGACAAAAAAAACCAGCCATCCAGTCTCACAAAGCTGAAAACAGTTAAAAGCTAAATCAGCTGAAAAGAAAGCAAATAAATAGAAGAGGGAATAATAATTAGGAAATGCTAAAACATTCTAGGGGATGTTTCAAAACCACAATCCAACTGAGAACGGAGGCTATTCTGGTTAACAGAGAACAGAAGGACTCAGAACAAGTACGAATACAAATATATTCTATAAAACATGGCAGATAAAAAAGTAATAGAGATTTTAGGGAAAAAAAATCATAGTGGAAAAAAGAGGAGGACAAATCCCTGGCTAGAAGAAGTAACAGTAAGAAAGGAGTTAAGCATTCCAGAAGTTAAAGTAATTCAAACAGTTATTTGTACCAGTACTAGGTGGAAATGATAGAACTGAGTATAATAAAGGAAAGATTTCAAAAAGTATCTGGAAAAGAAAAAAGGTAAAATGATAAATTACTTACACTGCAAGATAGTAACATATTTTCTATTTTAACAATAACCAAAGATGATGCTAAAAAGCAAATCCTAACTTAAGACATTTTGAAATCATCAAGTCCTGACACCCTGCTCTCAAGAATTTTAAATGTGAGCGATAAGGAGCTCTCTGACCAACACAGGCTACTTCAACAGATTTTGAAAGGCTAGGAACATCAAAGCGGAAGATGGTTAATATTATATCAGCATTTTCAGATATATGGAACAGGTGGTATGATTAGAGGTCTTTCAGAGCTAAAAGCAATTCCAGGGAAAACACTGGAGCAGTTAACACAGGTCATAGTAACTACCGTATTAAGGGAGGACAACATAAGTACCACCACTCAAAAAATACATCTGGTGAAATTAAAACTGAGCTAAAAGATTAGCTGGTAAAGGAAATACTTTAGTTTGATACTACATACCTTTCAGAGGTATTCAGCTTCATGCTACCTGACATTTTAATTAGGAAATTAATGTAAGCTGTATTGAATTTGCATTATTCTACATTGATTAAAAACTGACTAGTTCCTAGGTCTGAAAATGTCACCATAAATGAGGAAAATTTTATCAGCTTGATGGGTTTTTAATGAGGTTTCAAAGAGATAATTTCTTGACCCAACAGTATTTAACTATGTTTTTAACAATGACGCAAAACAATCCATGAAGTTGTTACTGAGGACTTTGTCAATGACACAAAGTATGGCATTGTTGAAAAGGGAAGAGAAAAAAATTAAAGAGATTATGTAGTTAGATTATCAATAGGGCAAGTGAGGACTTCAAGGTCACTCCATCCCTCCCCATTTCCAAGGAAGGACCAGCTGTTCTGATAGATTTTTGTTTAATCTGCTCTTCAGAGGGAGAGTTTCTCCCTCATCCATGGGGAAGTTATTCTAGTACTTCCTTGTAAGCCTGGCACAAGAAAACAGCAGATGTTTCTGCACACTCGAAGTAAGGTGACATGATGGAGTGAAGAATGTTTGCAGGTCAACGTATGAGAAGATGGGGAGTCTAACCTGGAATCTAAATAAATCTTGGGCTTCTTCTCAGCATGAGCCAAAATTATTAAATGCTGATATGATCTCTATACATTGAAACAAAGACATACAAGTTTAACAAAGTTGACTGTGCTCTGTGTATGTCCCCTGATGGCTGGTAGAGCTGGAAAAGCCTGAGTTCTTGATGTCCACAATTCAAAAAGATGTTAAGAATTTGGAAAGGGTTCAAAGGAGAGCCCAGCAACTCTTAGGATGATTTAATCACCTGATACTTAATAGCCATTGCCGAGTGTATGAAGGAAAAGGTAGCACAAGCATAGCTGTAAAGGAACAGATATGTAATAATGAACTCTCAATCTCATGTGTAAAGACACAAGATCAAACTGCTAGTAGCTGAAGCTAGAAAAATTCAGAGCAGACAAAACCATTTTTCTTTACAACCAAGGATAAGCCTAACCATGGAACAACTTAGCAGGGCTTGTAATGGATTTTCCATCACTAAAGATTTCAAAATCTCTTTATCCAGAAGATTTGCTCTAGCTCAACCATAGCTGCTGGCTTTGATGCCACAGTTCAGTGAAATCCTGGGACCTCTGTATGTATGTGAAGTCAGAGGACAGTGGTTCATTCTTACCATTTATGAATTTTTACATACTGGTTTTTTCCATACTGTTTCTTTTCATCCAAGCAAATCATCAACAACAAGAAAACTGCTCATATTAGTAAGATAAAGAGTGGACTTACATAAAATGGCTGACAATTCGTCTGATTCTTCCCAACATTAGGTGCGAAGTTCAGAAGGTGAAGTGAAGGCAGGGGATTACAGTGGTTCTTGAGCCAGTGCCAGCTGAGCCAGAGGCACATAAATATTTCATCCAGGTCAAGAAAACATCAAGGAAGTGATTTATTACACAGTTCAGCCAGTGCTGGCTAAAAAGTGTGGAAATAGAATCCTTCTAGAATTTACCTTCTAAGGTTTACTAAGTCATCAACATTGCTTTGCAAAAGGAACAAGAAGTACAAAAGTAGGTTGTGTCTGTCCTCTTCCTCACATGGTCTCATAGTTTTGAGGAGGAAGTAACAGACTATCAACTGGAAGATCTTGTTCTTCAGACTAAACTCAGCTAGTCTGGGGTTAATCCACATCTCTTGGAGTAAAAAGACATCTCAACCACCATACTGTTCTGAGCATCTCGAGTCTTATTCTCTGCAGCAGAAAACAAACAGCACGAATAACAAGACAGGTAGCTGGATCTCAATGCATTAAAAATTTTGGTGAATTAAAGCCAAGCCTTTGTACACGAATCAAAGAAAAGGAAAAAAACCAAGGGAGTCTATAGAGCTTTGGTATAATACGATGATGACAAATTTCACTGGAATGCCTTAAAATTTTTGGAGTTTTAGCTCAGAGCAGAATTTGCCCCCAAAATCTTTAATCACAAATAATATGATTTTGTTCTTGTGCAACTGCTTCAGCAGGTATGTACATACACGCACCAACAAAAGTCTTTAGCTCAATTACAGTTCTGGGTAGGAAATTATCTTTTCCACTTCTGAAAACTGTAGTAACTTGGGCAAATGTTTTCCTGAGTCTTTTTCGGCTAGTAATTCAAAGTTACCAAGACTGTTTTAAGTTCATTTGTCCATATCATAGTATGCTCATTCACTTCTTGACACCTCTTTCAACTCCAGATGAAAAGTGCCATGAGGCTAAATGACAGATTTTAGATCTTACTGGTCATCTGACCTAAAAGGGTCAGAATCCACATCCTGGTGGCAGTACATGAAGCCACTCAGCCTGGTCACCTCTGTGTCTCCCAGAATTTCTGAACTACTGTTTTACAGTCTTCTCAGGTGATCCTTGTTACCCATTCACTCTACTGATGATTCCCTTTTTCCCTTCTCTCCCTTTAGGCACAGATCTCCAAACCTGTCTGCCTACCTCCTTCTTCTGTCTCTCTGGATTTATAGCTTCACTTTTAGAGTCTGAAGCAAAGAGCAGTGAGATGAGCAATTGTAATGCCTTTGCTGTGACGGAACAGAGAACTCAGCTGCCCAGCACAATCTCTGCAATGCCTCATTCACCAATATGTTGCACAAGACTGAAGCTGCTTTTTCCACCTGCTTTTCTTCTGAGAATTAGCATCTTAAGCCACAAACATGCAGGAAAATTGATGGAAGTAGCATGCAATATGTTTGTTAAGAGCAAGTGTTGCATCCTGCCGGTGCTGGAAAAGATGTGTGACAGAAGAACCCTGATGGTTCAAGTGTTTATTTTTAAACCTGATACAGATGTGTCCAAACTAGCTGGACATTAGTTAGGATACTGAGATATCCAAACTGTCTGTGAATAAGAAGCAGGGTAAACTGAGCAAGCTCCAAGCTTCTAGACAGCACAAGAGACATCAAACTTAGTCAACCCCGAGGGTGAGGGGCTGGGACTGGCCCAGTCCTATCCTGGAAAGGGGAGCTAAAGGTGTGGAGCTAGGCATCCTGGAAGGGCTTGGGCTCATTGTTGAAGCACCCACTGAAGGAGTGAGATGGTGATTGCTGCTGCTTGAATAGTCAGCTTCTTCTTGGACATGCTGCCCTGTATGTCTGACTCCACCCTGCAATACAGGAACAGCCCTCACTTTCCAGGGCTCTGGCACAGGAAAAGCGGGCAACAGAACCACAGCTATGTTGCTGTTCTCAAAAATCTGCTGCCAGAGGCAAGTCCCTGCTGTGTCTTTGCCTGGAGAAAGCCCTTGAGGAAAATGTAACTCACTCAGTAAATCCATGATACTGTGGCTAGAAGTCTTCTAAGTGCCTGCACCAGCACACTTGGAGCTGTTTTAGGTATCTCCATCACACAGCACATGACATTGCTGTTTTAACAGCTATTTCTTGTTAGGTGGAGGACAGCGCCAGTACTTCAGCGGAGCCCTGGAGCAGTACATACAGAGTCAATAGACTTACAACTCTTAGGAACTTGCAGTTCTCTCCAAGTGGAAAATTCATGTTATTCTATGTGTTTTACACAGTTTTAATGCTAAAAGGAATTAGAATGCTCCCTTCTCTTTTACAGCTACATCCAATCTTTACTATTTTCTACTTAACCTTTTATTTGATTTTCTTTACATAGCTATCCAGCAAAAAAAGACAAAATACAGACCAAAATAAGGATACCCTTATATCAGGATTTTGTTTATGTTTAAAGAAGGTTGCTCCATGTTTTACAGGACAGGATTTGAGAAGATAAGATACATCACGTGCAGACAAAGGGAAGGCATTTACAAGGGGCAGGATGGGAAATGAGGCACTCAAGAGGGATAACAGCAAATGAGAAATGGAATTAGCAGAGCCTAGGCGGTGCAGAGGGACAGGTGATGAGTCAGCCTGGTAGGAGGAGCAGAGCCTCATAAAGTGGACACAGGCTTTGAAAGCCATGCCGAAGATTTGGAATGGGGAACGGGTCTGAAAGTGTGTGTAGAGAGAGGGGGAAGGAGATGTGGGATATATTAGCCCTGCTCCTGAGAAGACACGTAGTTCAAAGGGTTTATCAGACCAGAGGTAACACCAGCATATATTCAGCTATCATAATAAAACATCTATGTGCAAATGCCGCATGATCTGAAGTACAACTGTATGCAAAAAAATTGTTGCCTGCTCTATAATCTATAGTATATCAAACTCTAGTAGTATATATACCCATCTAATCTCTGTTAGCTAGACGTTTTTCATAATGGCACAGTTAAAATTGGCACCACACAAATATGAATGCAATTTCACAAATAGTTTTTGCCTATTTAACAGGAAGCTTCAATCAAAGTAAAGCTTTAGGAACTGACCAATCAATCTCAACAGCGGCTCTGCTGCTATCCCCCACTGGCTGGGATTGCTCCAGTAGCAGTACTGGCATTTTAATGAACACTGCCAATGAAGATGGACTGGAGATGGCACATCAGGCTCTGCACCAGAGCGGTGATGGGTACAGACTCACCTTGTCCTGCCATCCCTTTGTTGGTAACAGCAACTGTGAGCAGAGGCATGAGAAACCAGCGGTTTCAACACCTGAAAAGACGCAGTGAGACCCAGCAGTGAGGGCCCTCAGATTCATGATCAAGAGCCATGCCTCATTAAGTTACACACCACACCTCAGCCAAGCAACCCCAACTGTCTGTGTGTGTAGCATTTACAGTGTGATGTCTTCAGTTAAAAATAAACATCATTATGGATATAAAATCTGAAATCATGCCAAGTTAGAATGTGTGACCAGCACTTTATTAATGTTTACAGTGATATATAAATAACAGCATCTCTTCTGCCACTCATCTGTCGAGAAGTCTCCTGTAGAAGCCAGACAGCAGTGAGGAAGCTGCTGGTATTTTAAGATGTTTCAGGCCAAAGTGGGAAAGAAAGATATTTTGGGGCATTACATTGTATATCTCCTTATTGCACCACAACCCTCACGCATGCATGCTTCGATAAATTTGTGCTGTGGAGCTGTAATTCCATTGTGGCTTTTTGATGTCTACTCAAACAATATTAGCTTTGCTGTCACGTTTACAATGTAAAAAAATTTTGGTGAAAATGTCAGCAGGATTGTATCTTTAATCATATTTATTGATTGACCTCAAAAGTCTCAGCGCCATTTAAGTGAAATCCCTCAGTGCAGCCTCGGCCAGGTTCAGCTGGTGCCTGTTCCTAGCACTGCCTGGAGCCCCAGTTTCACAAGTAGCTTTTACGTCTAGTGTCCTTGAAGCCACTTGACTTCCCCGATATTTTTCTTTCAGTCCTTCCTTATTACAGCTAATACAGTACGCTACATAGCTAGAGATGGTTACTCCTAAGTAATATGAGGGCTTAATAGGTAATCTCTGGAGCAGAAAATTCATCTGCTTGCAAGTGCCAGTTGCAGTTTGCTGGTTTTTGACCAGTCCTGTGCAATGATGGAATCCTTGTACACCCAGTGTGGAAAGGTGCAGCCTGGCCCCCAAACCCCTCTGCAGTTGTGCTGTCCAACCACTCCCAGTGACATTGTCCAAGTTTCTCTCCTCAGCCGGGGTCCTCAGCAGCACCCATTGCAGCGCAGAACGGAGAAGATGCCCCACGCCCCGCTTGGCCGCTGTGTCCATCCTCGGGGGCTCGGAGGCTTGCGAGAAAGGCCACGGGGAAGGGCCGGCTGCGGGGGCACCGAGCGGAGGATCTGCCCCGGCGCGACCCGGCGGCCGCACACAAACGCGGCGCCGGCCCCGCACAGCCCCGGGCAGGGCAGGGACCGGAGTGCCCCCTCAGCGCGGAGCCGCGGGGCGGGCAAATAGCGGCGCCTCAGGGGCCTGCGCTCCCGTGGGGCGCTGGGCTGGGGGCGAGTGGGAGCGTATGTGGGGGTCTGTGTATGTGGGTGTGTGGGTGGGTGTGTGTGTGTGTGTGAAGGGCGGGTTCCGCGCCAGGGGGGCGTATGGTTGTGCCTTGCGGTGAACTCTGTCAGAGGGGTGTCCGTGTGCCCGTGTGCCGGAGGGGCAGAACTCGGCGTCTGCGGACGGGTGAGCCGGGGGAGGGGGCGGCGTGCGGTGGGTGCGTGTGCTGGGAGGTGCGCGGTGTGCGAGCGTGTGTGTGTGTAACTGTGTGAGCGTGTGCGAGCGTGCAAGTGTGTGGAAGTGCGTGTGCGCGTGGGTGGATGTGCCTGTGTGCGGTTGTGAGTTGTGCGCGGGGGCGGCGCGGCCGGGGGGGCGCAGGGGCGGGCCGGCGGCCGCGGCGCTGCTGGCCGCGGTCCAGCCCGGCGCACTAATACAGCCTGGCGGCTCCCGCCTGACTGACGCCGGTCGGGGCTGCTGCTGCTGCTGCTGCCGCCGCTGCGCCCTGGCTCCGCTGCCGCCGCGCAGCTGCAGCTCCGCTCCCGCCCGCGGCGCGCCGAGACCCCAGCCCGTGCCCGCTGGCAGGTAAGAGCCGGGGCTCCCGCCCGCGTCCCGGGAAGGGCGGAGGGGGTGGCGGGGGGGACGGAGGACAGTCCCGCCGCCGTCGCCGCCCCAAACTTCGCGCCGGGGCTGCCCCGCGCCGTGTCCCCCCGGCTGGCGGCCCCGGCCCCGCTGGGCTGGGGCGCTGTGCGGGCGGGGGCTGGGGCCGCAGAGCAGCGAGATGAGACAGACCGACGCCAGGGCGGCGAGCGAAAGGAGGAGTGCGGGGAAAAACATTTTTATGGATGGCTAAACGCTGACAAGTCTTCCCGCTGTCAGGGTTTCTTTCCTCCTCGTTTAAGTAGGAGAGGGAATAAAAGAAAAGAAACAACAGAGCCCCACATGACACGTTTGGAACAGAATATATTCTGTTCAAGAAATCCCGCTCCTGGACACGCTCCCAGGCAAAACGGAGCAGAATTACTGGGATTTGGGGTTTTTATTCCAGCTACGAACGGTGACTCTGATTGTTTTGTTGTTGTGTTCTTTGGGGTGTTTTGGCTTTTAAGTTCAGACGTTATATGTTAGCAAGTACCCAGCATTTCCAAAAACAATAGCCCTCGATATGGCAAATTATAAATAATTGTAATTTTATCTCCATGCCCAGGCATGAATTCCCCTAAGTGGAGGGAATTCGGAGTTTGGCTCATTTGGAACAATTCGGATATTGTGTGGTAACTTTGATTTTATGGGTAAATTTATTTGATGCTAGCCAGGTCTGGTTTTAAAAGAGGCATTAGTGGGAATGAAAATAAATCACGCACACGTGGACGTGCGTGCACACACACACACATGCGCGTGCAGTGTTAATTACTTGCATTTTATAAACTAGTGAAAAAGAAAATTCAGCCTCAAACGATCACCTATTCAGTGAATGAGTTCTCTCTTGGCAGAAGTGAGAAATGATGTGCACCGCTCGGGAATGTATTCAAATTGGTAGTGGCTTGGGAAGGACACTGCAGATAATGCAACTTTCAGTACTCTCTATCTGTGAGGTGTGAAAGTGTGCCTCTCTTTACGTGCCAATATTTGTGTAGTAGGACTAATCCTCTCGTGTTCGGGAATATAAGCTGAAGAAAATGCTGCAAAATTCTTCCCGTTACCAATGGTAGGACAAATGTCATCACTCAAACAAACCTCATCCGTTTTAATCCAGCCAGACAACTCCCTTCTTTCAGATTTGATAAGTACCAGCGTCTGGCTGGTTCATCTTTGCTTCCTGTTAGATTTTAAAGCAGAGGCTGGGGAGGTTTGTAGTTTGTTTGTTGTTTTTTTAAATATTGAGTTAATTTGACTTAGTAGCTAAAATAAAATGCCCAAAAATACATTTAAAGTCAGTTGTATCAAGGATATCATGTATTTACTGAGTTTGGCACTGGTTCCCATTCCTGCCTGTCATTTGTAATGGAATTAGAAACTTTTTTTTTCTTCACTTGGTTAACTTTTACATAAGGTGATAAATGGTAATTCTGCAAAAATGACTAGAGTAAGGGTCAAATCTATTTTGTCATGAATCCTTATCATATCCATATGATATACACAAACTGGAAGATTTACCAATTTATGTATCACATCTACATCAAGATTTGTAAATCGATATGAGGTGGAGATAGAATGAATATGAATATGCACAAAGCTGTCAGCTGCACAACTTTGTGAAGAAGTTGAGTATTACTATTTTATTAACACACTTGCCCAAGACTAAGAGTCATGCACACATATGCCAGATATCTGCAGAAGGTGGGGGTGTGTGTAGAGGAACTAGGTAGCACCTCGGGTTTGAAAGCTACTCTCACAGAAACTGGTAGTAGTGTCCCACCTTGCCTTCAGTGGGTACAAGAGGAGACCCAGCTCACTAAAACAGGAGTGTAGAAGTGTCATTGTAATGTATCACATAACATCTGGACAGTTAATCCTCCTTTCTCTCCTTTTATTCTTTTACAGACTTTCTGCATCTCACATGTGAATCCTTAGTTATCTGCTGTTATCAATCTGGGAGATAGTGTGTCATGTAATCTCCTCTCCTGAATGCTAAAGTGCTGTAATTTTGATGGCCGGGCTAATCTGTCACTATAAAGTTTTATTTTTCCATTGTTAAATTCAAAGGACAATGACTACTAATTACGAGTGAGCTCTCACCAAAACACTAGCTAGAGTTTATCACCAGTGCTGATACTGACTAACAGTAATTCCAGCATCAGCAGTACTAGGCACCCCTTTGAAAGAAACTTTAAAGAATAAGGGGAGCCAGAAGACAAATATATATATGCTCTAGGTAATTTGTCTGCTGCAAAAAATACAGGGAAAGTGTACAGATATTCCATTTGCTGTGCAATATACCCTTTACAAATAGTAATTACAGGGAAGAAAAAAAACAACCCATCATAAATATTTTAACTGAAAACAACACAGCAAAAACATACATAGGAAAAGTTGTTCTCTTAGACTGCCTGATTTCCTGCTACAGGCATGTATAAAGAATCATTAGTGTTATTGTACATGAACACCAAAAGATAGCAATAACAATGACAATTTGAAATAATCATTGCAGCCCTATTACTGTCTTCAAGAACATTGGTTGTAAGGAAGCATTAGACTCTGAATAGAGTACAATAAAATTAATTTTTTAAAAATATCCCAAATTATTTCCCATCTTATATTTTGTCTATAATGTTTGAATGGTTAATACTGTGGGAATTTTACAGACGGACAGGTGACTTAAAGAGTCTTGGGTCCTGTGTGTTTATTAGCGCAGCTAAAAACCTTGCTGTGCTTTTGCAGATGAGTGGATCTAATAGATTGCAGGATCAGAGCCCAGACTGAGATCCTGACTAATGCATGTTCACATTTAAATCAAAGCAGGTGAAACATTATCTGCCCAAATGTTGTGCAGATGCGTGTGATTTTTAGACAGATTGTTCTACAGGACCACTTGCAGGTTTCTGCAGGAACTGTTGCAACATCTTAGACAAATGTAAGGTTGAGCAGTTCACTTTGAAGTTAGGCTCCTCTGGACAAGGGCACATCAAGGACGTGGTGGAGGTGGACATAGAGCAGAGATTTCCCAATTTATGCAGTCACCTCTACATAAAAAAAAACCAAGAAAAAAACAGAAGGAAATCTGACAATTGATTTCTGTTTTTCTGAGACAGGATTAAGATTGAGGTGTGTTTCTGATTGGGCGGAGCAATGTCTTATCTTTCCCACATCCTTCTCTCTAGAACTTGTTTCCTTTCCACTCTTTTTCCTTGTCAGTAGCATCACCATCCTCCCTTCTGCCAAACTTAGCATCATCTTTGCCTTTTCTGTTTCTCATAGGTCTTGATACTTCCAGATACCCCTTGATGCTTTTTCTTCATGTTGCTTCTTACATTCCTCCTTCCTTTTGTTTGCAGCTGCCAAAGCATTAGTCCACACTATGGCAACCTTCCAGCTTGATACTGCAACCTCCAGTTTCCCAACAAGCTCTTTTCTCCCACCTACATTCTGCTCCCAGTCAGCATGACCCGTGCCAAAATCCTGCATCTTTTGCTTTTCTTTCTGAAACATCCCCTTTTCTGGAGTATCTATACGCCTGGTCTTTTTATAGGCTTTGAAAATGTTCCCTGCATCCAGAGTTCCCCAGAACTATTGGCCTCAAACTCACTGTCCGTCCATTAAAAGAGAGAAATACGGAGGAAAGAAAATTAACAGACACTCAGGTCATTACAGTTTGTTCTGCATCAGGCTTCCTTTCACCCTTATTACCTGGCTACAGTAGGAGGCAAATTGGCCATTTCTTGATAACAGTGGTTCTGTGTTTGTTCAGTCTGGTGGTATGCTTGGTCAGGCAGCCGTGCTGTGCAGAACAGCAGGCAGGAGCTGGCAATGGAGAGACTCTTTCCAGAAGGCGACATCTGCAAACAGCAAAGCTCCGCGTAATGAAGACTTCTTTATAACGTGAATAACCCTGATGATGAGGTCAATACATTTCAACAATACTTAATCTTTTTTTGTGTGTTTTCTTGCTGTGTCTTTCCTTAACAAAAATCCTTTTTTTTTTTTTTAAACATTCCAGTGCAGCATTCCTCATTCAGGAGAGTTCATAGTGCTTTACAAAGCCATCCCTGTCAGGATGCCTGTAAGACAGATGCAGAAATCGAGGCACCTGAGGGAAAGCTATTCACCCAGAGGCCTGTGGCAGGAGGTGATCCCACATGCTACCCAGTAGACACAGAACTGACTGGAGGCGCAAGCAGTTCATGTGGCTTTTCAAGACTCTCTTATGGTTACTTGCTGGTCTTGTCTGTCCAAACCTACTTGTTTCTGTCAAATTACTCTGGCCCAGCTACCAATGTGCAGTTTCTTACCCTGCAGCATATATGAGGTATCTAATTTATCTCTCTCATCAGCAGATCTTGAATTACTTCATACAGGGCATGAGGCCTTCACAGAGACATCTAGAGCAGAGAAACCAAAATTCATTCCTGTGGGAGGCTGCAGTTTGCGACTCCCATGCCTGCCCTGCTGCGTGTCCTATAGGACCACATCAGGCTTCTTGGTGGTGGCCTCCTTGGGGACCCTTTGGCTGTAGGGGCTGCATGGGGCAGAGCTGAGTGCTAGGAGGGGAGAAGCAGCCCCGGAGAAAGGGGATATTCCTTGCAGTCCTGGGGTGGATTTACAGAACAGTGATATGTTTCTTTTAAAGACTCAGGGCCCAATGTGTGCCTTTTGCTCAGTGTTTTCCGAAGCTGGTAGTTAACATGACATGTCATCTTACATGCTGAAAGAGAGTCCAGCCCTGGGTTTACACTCCCAGGCTCAAATATAGGCATATGAAGCCTGTTTAATCTCATAAGCATATGTTCTGATTTAGAGAATCTGAGCACCCACATCTTCAGCTGAAGTCACTGGGAATAGCCAGCCATCTCCTCCTTTGCCCCCACAGAAGGGAACTAGATAGGCAAGTTCTTGCTCCTTTTGTTCTTAGTCCTGTTGTTGTGAAATAACTTCCATAGAAAGTCCAAGCATATCCAGATATTTTTCATTAAAAATGCCTCAGTGCTGTTGCTTGGGAGCATTGGTCCCTCGTCCAAGGCAATCCCTGCCACTGAATCAGATCTTTATGTGGATAAAGCACACTAATATTAGTGCTTACCTGTCCTCCACACTCTTTGTTGCAGTTCTCCAAGATGTCAGCCCTGTGGATGCTCCACCCTTCCTCCCCCCAACAGGGTTTCACAAGCCACTGAGGGCTCAATTAGCATAGATTACTGCGGATGTTCATGCAGGAGAACCTATATGTCAATCTTATTGCATTAGCAATTTCCCACAGTGATGTACAATGAAAGCCTTTTAGGAAAAACAGATTTGAATGTGATATGGTTTGAACACAATGAAATGCTAATGCAATTCCACGGAAAACTGCTAACATGATGTATATGGAAAGTCTTTTGTGTGTGAAACCTATCCCCCTGTATGCAGTTGGCCAGGCTGTCTCACCTGCAAAGGAGAGGTGATCAGCAGTACTGTTGCTCCGTCTCCAGGCCTGCTGCCAGTCAGAGGGGAAACACTTCTGGAAGTTCTTCCTTTTGAGTATTTTATTGATGATCCATATGATCTGATGATCTGTATTTCACTTGCCAAACTGTGTAATGCTAAATAGCCAGCAAAAGATGTCTGCTGTGTTAATACCATAACTAAGTAACCCTTCAGGCAGACCTCCCCAATGTGTGTCTCTCTGGGACCTTGGGTGTTAGGCAAGGGAGTGTCTTTGCCAGGCTACAGCCAGGAGCATGGCTCAGGGTGCCCCGTAAGCCTGGGGTGCTGGAGACAACAGACTCCACAGCTAATGCCCAGTGCCACAGGTTATTTCTTACTTTATGGCATTAGATTCCTGGCACAATTAGGCAGCAGATCTCAGAAACACGAGATGTAGTCCTTGCATGGATAGAACCTGGCACCAGGTTTAATTGCTGGGATCAGACCTTGCAGGTCTGCCAGTGGGAGCCAGCCTCCCAGTTCCATGTATTCTCTCAGGAAATGAAGGTATTTGACATGGTGCTCACTCAGCTGGCCCTCAAGTCTCCTCTAAGTAGGTGGATGTGCTACCTTGCAACATGAGGAGAGTGTTTGCTTTACCCTTCTTCCCTATGTGTACCATAAATGCACAACTAGAGCTCCAAAATGTATTCTCTTCTAACAGCTTAAGACACTAAACTTCCAGAAGAGGTTTCCATCAGACTGGAGTGCCACATCCTTGGTGAAGTAATTGTTCTTTAGATGTGTCCTTATTCACAACGTTCTTAACATCTAACTCTAAGGAAATCCTTTTCCTAAAATGGGTATTTGGGAATGACTCCAAGAATGCCAGTGATTGATAACAAGGGTTACAGAATCTGATTAGTGTGGATATAAACTTCAGGCCAGCACTGAAGGTGAAATTCTTTTCAAGTCGCCTTCTTCCTTTTTGAAGTGTTTGTTCTGGAGGCACTTGGCTGCATGTTTTGTATTAGAGACGAGTCAGCTTTTATTTTAAAAGCAGGAATTCTATTTTTTGTGCGTTTCTAACCATTCCATTTTTAGAAACACCAGTGGGCTTTGCTACAGTTTCTCAGGGAATGGTGGGTATGTGGAGAATGTAGGACTGACTGGCTACAAAATGGGGATAACCAGAGCCATGAGAAGACATTTTGGCTTCCCAGAGCAGGTTGATGTGTCTCCCCATCACCCCACTGCCTCCTGCCTTCTCCCACAAATATGTACTCAGAGCTCCTCCATGACATATGTGCTCCTTAGCCTTCAGCTCTGCTGGTGGAAAGCAGCAGGGAGAAGGGCTCTTCCTCAGAGCTGCTGGTCTGAGGCTGAGCAAGGTAGCCACAGGAAGGGGTGAGACAGGGGCTGGGTGAATGAGTCTTCCTCTGGCCTGCAGGGAGCAGGGTATGAGGCAGAGAAGAGGATGTGTCCCTGTGGAATTGGATCTTAGAAACTTCAGTGTGGCCCAGCCAGGGAACACAGTGCAGTTCACTCCTTATAAACATCACAGTCACTGGTTTCCTTTAAGAATTAATATCAAGGAAGGAAGTGCAGTCAAAGAGAGATCATAGTGATAAAGTGGTCTGGTTTAATGTTTTTGCACAGACATTGGTTGTGGTAATTTTGTGGGGTACCTTTAAATATTGTGGGAGATTTTTGAAGGCAAAAATCAGTGATAACATCCAGCCCTCTGGTTTGGGTTTACCCTCAGCAGATGGATGCAAATAGCCCAGGGGCCAAAGCCAGCATAGCCACATTAGCCTAGTGCTGCACCTGAAGAGAGGGGCTCTTTTGCTTGGTCATAGTAGGGGATGTAGGGTCATAACGGCTCGTCTCAAGGGGTTTTCCAGTCCCTTCTTCCTCCCCAAGGTCAGCACAGTTATTCTTGAAGCAAGCTGTGTAATATACACTCACAGACTTCCGGCAGCAGCTATCCTAACATGTATCTGTCCTATTCGTATGCTCTCCCTGTTTCTTCAAGTGGACATGAAAGACAGATTGCCCCTATCCTGCCTGCAACAGCCTTTTGCACATGGGTGAACTGTTACCATGTCTGTGCCCCTCTGCTCTCCCCATCTTATGTCACACCAATGAAGCTTTGTTGAAACATCAGTCAATGTGCTCACCCAGAGTGGTCCCACTGCAGGAATTGGTACATCCCTTCTTCCTAGTCAGACATCATGGGCATACCAAAAGTGACCTTGGTACTTAATTTTCTTTCATGACAGAATTTATGCATCTTAAACATTTCCAGAAGTGTTTGGCCTATGGAAGTGCCTGTAGCTATGCTAAGGTGTGTGGCTTATATACCTGAATCTTTCCCTCTTTGTATCAAAGGTGAATGTATTATTCCTGTCAAGAGAAGCTAAATGATGCGGAGCAGATGAGGTAATATTTGAGTGATTATACTCAAAATTCAAAGTTCAGAGAAATTATTTGGATGTCACAGATTTTTAGGCACTAGCATCAAATTTTATCCTTGCTTTATTTGGAGCGCAGTGAGTTCCGGTGAAAGCTCCACAGGGTAGATGAGTGATTGGAGGGGCATGAAGTGCTGTGGGATTTTTTTATTTGATATTGATGCCTGCACATAAAGTTCATTGTAGAAGGGTTTTCAGAACAAACTTGAAAAGACTCAAGAAAATGAGTTTCACAAGTTTGCATTATTCATTTAGGTTTATAGGAATAAACAACAAGATGTTGCCAGGGCTGTGTGAAACATGGATAAATTTAAGTTCCAAGCACTCTACCTCCTATCATCGCAGCTGTTTTCGATTGAAGCAGACCAGGGTCAAATCAAGAAGAAATTTAGTTTCTTAATTAAAAAAAACAAACAACCCAACCTCCTTTATGTCCCATGTAATTAAAATGCTGGGTATCAGGTTCTGTGGTTGTCGGTAAGAAGAAGAAGGTAACATTGTAATGAATAATTCATTCACTATATTTTCCTGGGTGTGAAAGACAGTGGTTTCAGATAGGTTCATAACAGCACCCTTGTCTGGCAGGTCCCAAGCACAGCAAGAAGCCTCAGGGGATCCCAAATGATGTTGTGGGTGCCACGAGTGGAACATGAGTCTTTTCAAGTGATTTACATGTGTCAAGAGTAACATGTGGCCACTGTTCCCAAACCATGAGCTGGTTACTGGACTGTGCAGCTCAGGTGTGTGCTTCCACACTGCTCTTCCAGAGTGAGTGCACGTGTGAAACTCTACTGCCTAACTCTGAGCTGCTGTGCTTGCAAAAAAACCAAAAAGGGTTGTGCATGAGGCCCAAAACAAGGTTGGTGAGGTTCCTCGCTCATTTGAGGCCCAAGTATTTGTACACACTTCTGTTAATTTATTTATTTATTTATTTATTTATTTATTTATTTATTTTAAAGCTCTTTCCCCTTCTGATGTGTGGAGGATCCCCATAAGCGAATGGCAGTGATGATGAAACCCAGGAGGTTCTTTGCCAGCCCTGGGTGTGTGCTGGCTGCTGCCATCTGGCCACATTTGAAAACATATCAAGACTCGGCTTTAAGAAAACTTGCATGCTTCTCTCTTTCATAGTAGGTAGAAGTAGCTGAATCAGTGCTAGGTAAAAATAAGTAACCAAGAGCATGTTCACAGCATTCCTCTTTATACTGATTGACTGAAATGATTTTCTCCCTTCCAATTCTGTTGTGATTTAGTCGCCGAGCAGCAGACTTCCAGCTATAATTGTCGCACTACTCCATTTTCCAGCCGCATTCATCTCCAAGAACTGCACAGCTTATGTCTAGACAACCCTCTGAGGAATCTCCCTCTGTGGCCTTACATAGCTTTTGCAGTGACACCAAGACTGATGTCAGCCATTTTCGAGACAGATAGCCCTGCCTCTGCCTCTCACGACACAGTTAGCCCAGACAAGCGCTTCCAGTGGAGGCAGCATGTTGAATCTTTATTACAAAGCATACACAATCTGCATACACGTGTGCTTACACACACGTGCACAGATATGCTTTTGAGGAAGACTGGACCCTTTACTTTTTATGTTGTGTTTTAAGTCTGGTTTTGTTAGCATCCATGCAGTTTTCCTTTTTGACTTCTGTGGAAAACTTAGGGTGAAATGTAACAAGGACTGGTACAATTTCCCTGCTGTGCCTATTGTAGGGAAATTCCCCAGCCTGAGGGAATGGTAGAAAGGTGTGTGTGGGGAGGTGTAGATTAAACATCAGGAAAAACCTGCCTTATACTGTTCCTAGGCTTGAGGCTTACTTCCATGCAATGGCTCTCTCACCCTCCAAAACAGGGTGGCTCTGTGCAGGCTTATCAGGAGTGACCCCTGTTCCCTGCTAACTCTTGAACTACACACAAGAGTGATTTGGAGGAGTGCTAGTGTAGCAGACCAAAGCTATTCCAGATGCTGTGGTAATAACATGTTATAAGTAATCAAGTTCCAGTTTCCCACCACTATTGTGCCATAGCTAAGGTAGGCACCCTGTGTTTAGGGGGAATGGAGCCAGTGAACTGGGCTAATGCATTTCCAGTCCCACCTTCTCCTGCAGGCCCTACAGAAGTGAAAGGGTGGGTCCATGCTCACATACCATATGTCTTCTGCCTCTTCCCTAAATCAAGCTTCAGACCTTAGGCTAAACTCAGTGATGGAATAAAGACTTATGGCATGGAAGACTCACTATGTTTAGTGTTGACCAGTCACTTAGCTGACAGACAGATAAAGTCTTCCTTATAGTCTCAGAGGAGAGGGAATTATGTTAGGAATGTACCCTGAATGATGCCTGACTCGTACTCGGGATAGCACATCATGCTGTCACTGAGGGAGACAGAGGTGACCAGACCAGAACTACCATCATGGTATGGCTTTACACACATGGTGGGGATATGGATCAAAACTGTAATGCTTCCCTCCCCACTGCCACTCTAGTGTTGAGCATCAAGAAGCACAATGGATCATCAGCACAGAAAATACATCAAGCGTGGTTTTGAAACATTTCAATGTTGGAAGTTTCCAGTCGGGTAAGCACGTTGCCTGTTACCAAAGGCACAGAGCTGAAGCAACTGCTGTCCTAAAAGATTGTTAAAATTAAATTGTGAATTTACATCTCTGTCATTGCAGCCCTGGAGCAGAGTGGCTGCCTAGGTGTTTCATAATGGAGAATCTAAGTGTAGCAACACAGGACTTAGTCTGCTGAATAGTATGCAGTATTATGTAATTTAATAACATTAAACTAGGATGTTCAGATAATATTATTTGAAATCTGTTTATTTAATACCATTTATATTTTATATGTCAGTTGAATTTGGGGAAAAAAAGATTATAGAAGAAACTGGGGGGGAGCACAGTAGGAAATTGTGCAAAGTGCTTATCTGAGACTACATCACATGGTCTGCAAAGCACGGCTTTTGCTTTCATACACATAGTCTTGGCTACTCTCCCACTAGCAACAATAGTGCTCAGACTCATACTGATGTCACTGTTGAGTTATTTAATTTGACTGTACGAGATTAATGTGTTTATTTAAAACCTTGGTCAAAATGGAAAAGAAAATCTTGGGACAATACTTTAACGTGAATGTGCATGTTTTCATATCTGATGATTGTAATGTTGCGTTAACTTATCAGAAGCAGTTGTTTACACATGCCAATGCCCGGGAGACCCCCTCAGATAAGAAGTGTGAGCCATTTTCCCTCTCAGCCTGGAGCAGAGACTTCACTGCTGCTGGTCCAGTGGGCTTTCATCCCAGGCTTTCCTTGCTTCCTGTTGCTGCTTTCAGGGCTGATCCACAGCGATCCCAGCATTGATTCATTTTCTACGTGAGGATGGGGTTTGGTGCTGCCAAGCAGTGACAGTAGTGTGGTGGTGAATCCTCCAGAGATTCTCGTTGGGGCAGTGAGGGACAGACGCCTGCACTGCACAGGATGTTGAGATGTGGCTGATGCTGTAGCCTCTGTAGGCTGAGCCTGCTCCTGCAAAGGCTGGAGCCTGCCTGCCTAAGTTTTATCCACATTATGTTTTACAAGCAGCTTGAGGGTTTTTTCCTGTGATAAATCATTCTGAATTTACTTCATTCTCACATGTACCCTCTAAGTGTTTGGAATAGACTTTGGTTTTTACTAAGAAGCATTATTAAGTGTCCAGTTAAATACTCCAGGTCATTGGACTTTCCCTAATACAGAGCAGGAAAAAAATCTGGAATATGAAGTTTCTCTTGCTGTGAAGGGACAACTTCGGGCAGTTCTGTGGAATCAATTGATCGTTGACTGATGAATGGCATAAGTGAGGGAGTTTCTGCTGTGCTCTGTCAGGAACCTCTCTTGATAATTGAGAACAAATGGACACACACATAGATTGATAACGTAGAAATTGCATAAGCCACAGCTCAATGCTGTGGTAGGTGCCTGAAGCAAGGTGGGCCTGCTCTGCCTTTCAGTTTTGTAGTCCTTCTGTGCATACTTTCATGCAGTCTCCTGTTCACTGGTTCTTGGAATATTAATGTCTTGGGGAATAGCAACTACTGATGGGGTTTGTGGCATGCCAAGGTGTTGCTTTTATGCTGCTTCCGTCTTCCTAGTGCAGTAGAAGGCTTTTGGGCATTTGAGCCCCCGCTTTACCATTGCCGCTGTTGTGGAAGAAGGGAAAGAGCTTGTTATCTGTCTGTGTACCTGCATTTCTTAGAGTGCTTGGCGTCTTAAAGGGTAGTGCAGTGGGGCAGAGGGATGGGCATGGGAACAGAAGAACTGGTAGAAAAAACAGCTTCAGGCAATCCTTGGTCCTCAGGTTGTCTAAGAGGCTCTGATGCCCTGGGCTGCATGTGCTTACTCTGCAGCATGCTCCAGAGCTGTATGGTGCCAAGGGTATCAGACTATGCCAAATCTTCAGGATTGGTGTCCTGTATCAATGTGTCATACCTGCACATGGTGTTCCCAGGTGCCCTTTGAACTCTTACAAGAACTGTACATTTAAGGAAATTGCAGAATAATATGGTTTGTGAAGCTCTGCTACTCCCCGGACTGGGCGACGTCTGTCTCCTCAGTGGCTGCATATAAGTAGTGCTGAGGACTATGAGCAGGCCTTTACTGGATGGAGGGAAAGGTCCACAGAGTGGACCAGGGCAGTCATGGAGCTACTTTTCTAGAAGCATCCATTTAGAAGCTGCTCCCATCTCCTGTTTTAAGTGTCTTCTGTATATATAGTTCAGACCTTTGGACTACCTATGCACAGGGGGTCCATGAAGTTTATTTAAAGCAATAAATAGCTTCACATACGAAGACATCTTTCCTCAGAGTTCCAGTCAATGGAAATATGTCATTTACAGGTAAAATTAGACTGGCTCCAGCTACATGAAGGAAAAAAAGTAAAAACCCTCAAGAACTAAACTCTTTCTGTTGGACTTTGTCAGATGTAGCAACTCCTAGCAAAAATAACCGTGGATCCATCCAGCACAAACTGTGTCCAAAAGTATGTGATTTGGATCCAGAAAGCTGTGAATTGTTGAAGAGAGAGAAACAGACTGTCTAGACAAACAAGGTTTTTCTCTTCCATGTGAGAAAATATAAATAAGCTTAGAGAATACTAATAAATCTTTGAAAGGCCCTAAATGAAACCTGAGAGTAGTCATTTTAAATTAGTTTTGCAGTTAATATTGTACAGCTCTTGACAGTACACTGTGAGAGTGGAGTGGCAGAGAGGGAGTTGAAATCAGTACAATATTCTACTCATTGCTTCCATAAAATTTGATATTACAGATTTAGTTTCATAGAAGATGCTTGAGCTGAACCCACAGATACCAGCATATAAAAGAGAGCTACATTTTGTTTTCTAGTAAATATAACCCTAGTCGTGCAACAATTTGCCTGGTGCATTAAACTCTAAACAGAGTTAAAGTGGCTGGATGCTTAATGATTTCCATCGTCCAACTCTAAAAGGAGGGGGGAGGATAATGGGGAGGAGAAGCTTGGACCCAAAATAAACATCAAAAAACAAGCAGAAAACCATTGCAAATTAACTACACATTATGAATAATTTCTCTTTCAAAATATTTTGTTGAAGGAACAATGAAAATAGTGTGTGAAGCCTAACTATGTATTGTGTTGCTGTTCCAGGCTTCATCAGCAGTTCCTTGATGTTTGGAAAGTTCTGAGACCCACCCTGTCAGACCACTTGTAACCAGTGCCTAAGACTACAAGAACGTATGTGTGGAAGAACCTTTCCTTGAAGGAAGTGTCCCTTGCTATACTGTGGAAACTCCGTGCAAGCCTTGCCAGGCAGGAGAGTAATTTGTGCTTCTGTTGGCGCTTGTTTGTAATCTCTGCTTCTTATGCACTCCAGCACCCCTATCAGTTCCTTGTTCTCCTTCACCAGCCCTGCAGTGAAGAGGCTGCTGGGCTGGAAACAAGGAGATGAAGAAGAAAAGTGGGCAGAAAAAGCTGTCGATTCCTTGGTGAAGAAGTTAAAGAAGAAAAAGGGTGCCATGGAAGAACTGGAAAGGGCTCTGAGCTGCCCGGGTCAGCCCAGTAAATGTGTCACGATCCCACGTTCCTTGGATGGGCGGCTGCAGGTGTCTCACCGCAAGGGGCTTCCCCATGTCATATATTGCAGAGTGTGGCGCTGGCCTGATTTACAATCTCACCATGAGTTGAAACCACTGGAATGTTGTGAATTCCCGTTTGGCTCAAAACAAAAAGAAGTGTGCATTAACCCCTACCATTACCGGCGGGTGGAAACCCCAGGTAATTATGTCATCTGCCAATGATTCACATCTCTCTATTAGCTCTTGCTCTAGCAGGTCTAGTCTTGGTGCATCCTACGAGTTGTGCTCTGAAATGTGAAAAGGCAGGCTCCATCTAATGGAAGGATCTTGGGTCTTACCCTGCCCTGTGGCATCATAGCTCTGGCAGCCAGGAGTAAGGAGGGAGTAAGGAGCCTGTTGCCCCATGGGGTCTGCATCCCATTGGACCACCGAGGGTGCCCGGATCTTGTCCAGGGTGCTGAAAGCAGCTTCCTCTCCATGGATGTGGGTGCAGAATCCTTCCCTTGTGGTGTCCATTTGCATTAAGTCTAGGCACCAGCCCAGGCTTACCACCCTGGCAAGATTTACGTCTCATTGTCTCAAAATCAACAATCAACTCATTAACCCAGAGGAAACACTAGCTCTCCCTTTAAAGATAAGAGTTGCAGTAAGATGGCCTATTTTGCAGTGGATATGAAACCAGGTCAGTTGATTCTTCCTAAAATGCCTGGTGGCCTGCCTTAAATGGAATTTACTTACCTAAAGGGGGAGTTTATGTGAAATAAATCCCCCAGGTTCTCATAAAACTTTGAAATTTTCCCCAATAATCCTCTTTAGACTGGACTTGGCCAGCACTAAAACACTGAAGGGTCATTTAATTGGGCTTTATGTCAATGAAACAGCTGTTAAAAATTCATAGTGTTCAGTGTTGACTTCTGTAAGGACGTTAGAAAGCAGGGCTGGCAGAGATCTCAAGCAGTCATCCTGTTTTCCTCTGCCCAGACCACCAAACCAAAAGAAATGACCAGGTACATTCCTGACGGATCTTTTTCTAATGAGCTCTAAAAATCCCATGTGATATAGGCTCTACAGTCTCCCCAGGCAGGTGAATCTATTGCTTTGCTCTTCTTACAGTTCAAAATGATTTCTAATGTCTAACCTAGCTCTCCCTTGCTGCCAAAAATCACACTAATTTAATTTACTAATGGATACGGTTGGTAAGTGTATACTTATTATTCTGTGATTACTCTTTGTCTGGCATGAACTTTACTCTGAGGTGACATTAGGATCAGATAAGTGAACTGTGGGATGCTTCTTTTCACACAGATGAAATAAGGGAAAGACATTTGTTAACATTTGTTAAACAACAGGGGCTGCTTCCTCCTCTGATAGTCCTTCCACTGCAGCAGAACTGTTGCTGTGAAGTTGTATCTGAACTGCTGTAAACATTGTCACAACTTTTAAATTTTACAGCTACACTGAGTACTGCTTGCTGTCAACAGTTCTCAGTGGAAAAAGCTGATTGCCTGCCTTGCTAAATAAACTCTTCAGTAATCTACAAGAAGATGCTCATAAAATATCCCATTTTGTGTATCTTTCTGTTTGAAGGCTGCAGTCTTAAGTGTCTTTTCATTTCTTCTGGTGTAACTCCTGTGTAGTTAATGGAGGCTCCTCTGTAGTAGCTGACAGCACTGCACAGTGCTGTTTTCAACCCTGGTCTTGTCATCTGTTCAGTGTCAGCTAACAAACACTAGTACTGGAATAGTACAGCAGCTGCTAAATGGCTGCCAAACGTTTTATAATCTACATGCCAGTATTATTTTCATTTTAATGTCCATCCTTCTGCGGACCACTTTGCATCACTGCAGTCTTTCTTACTGAGTCAACCACTCTATGACCAGACCTGTTGACTTTTATCCAGAATGAATGAGTTGTGTCAAAGATGGGAGAGCCTCACCTTTTTTCAATGGCCTGGCAGGTCCCTACACCTCTGTTACTAGAGAGCAGCTCTAGGCTCTGGTTGAAGATTCAGGGGTTTCATTGCCTCTGCTATGTCCTCAGGCTGCCCAGCCACATTTTAGGCTATGCTGACCAATACTGCACAGACTATGCATAGCTTTATTGTTGCTACCAGTGTCCCCAGCAGATTTCTGATCAGGTCTGCTGAGTATCAGGTGCCAGTTAGAAAAAAGCAGCAAATATTTCCTCTGTGCAACATCCCACTGCAGAGAGGGGTTAGGCCACCTAGTCTGAAGGAGATAGGTATGGTGGTTATGCTCTACTTCCCACTTCATTGTTTTCTTCGAAGAGCTCGTCAGAAATCTGAATTGTTTGTTGTCAGAAGAAGCCTCAGTTTCAGAAAAATCTGGAAGCTGCCCAAACATGTACCCTGTTATTTTTATATGAAATCATTCATGTGTAGATGTTGCAAATTTGAGGGTGCACCATTGCTCTAGACAGCAGGAGCCTAAATAAATTTTTCACTTAGATTAACTGACTGCTTTCATCAAGCCCGAGTAGGACTAAGATGTGATAGCCTCCCAGGTGGAAGTCCACCCGATTATCTCACTGTTGATCATGTGTTTGGTGTTTGGAAATAGTTGTGGGCACAGAGAGTAGGTGGATCTCACCAGAGGGTAGATCTCCAACAGTAGTAAACTCTGTGGAGATGGACTGATGTGTGAGGAATTGCAGTGTGGATGTTGTACCTGGAACTAAACTGAGACAGGTGGTTTGCTTGTGAGCCTCTGCAGTCAGAGGCTCTGGGCACAGCCAGGTTTCCAGCAAGAACTGTTGAAGCTCAAGGGAAGAGGAGAAAGCCCTGTGCATGAAAGGCAGTAGCAGGACTTGGGACATGACCATATATGTCTTCAGTTAAACAAAGATCATCAACACTTGAGCACGCGTAGAAGGAAGGATCCACCTCTGGCTCTTGGTAGACAATAGCAGGTAGAAGAAAAGGATCTCCATTGAGTGAAGAAAGTGCAGGTAATTTATGAGGGAAGACAAGTCCAAATACACTCAGTTACTCAGTTTTGAGCCTCTGATCATACTTCCTTCAGAGTGGTTGAGCCCTGGAGAGTGGCATGTTACCAAAAGAACAAGGAGAACAAGGCCCTGAGGGGTATTCTTAGCCACAAACAAGAAAATTTCTGAATTCCTCACCACCACAGAGGCTTTAGCCCTCCAGACAGTCACAGAACAGTCGGTGGAAAGACTTAGTGAGGTGGCAAAAACTGTACAGTAGAGCAGAAATTAAGAGTACCGTGGTCAGAGCTGGGAAGAAGTTCAAGGCTTGAAAATTCTTCTAGCATGCTGACTCACTGAAGGCAAATCAAAGCCTTTCCCTGGCAAGCATTGTTCACACATCCAGATTCTCAGCTTTCATTGAGAGGAGTTATGTTAAGTTCTCAAAGGGCTGAAGAAAGCATGTGGTACCCACAGTGAGGTGCCAGCCTCTCAATGCTGCGTGACATTGCTGGAGCACATCTGTCCCTTGCTCAGCACCTCTACTGGGTGCAAAGGGATTGCTAGCTCCCCATTTTCTAAGGCTGCTGGTCAGAGCTGGCTCAGCAGCAACAGACCTGGCAAGCATCATACCAGTTTCATGGAGCAGCAGAGGAAAACTCCAGAAGCAGCAACAGCTCACAGCCTGGGGCTACTCACAAGAGCGTGGGATGGGAACGATCCAGCTCACCAAAAACACATCTGCAGTGGTTGTACTGGTCTTGTCCCAATATATAGCACATGAACTTAGCAGTAAAAGAGTCTGTTTCTCTCCACTAGCTATGAAGAGATCCATGTGAATAAGATGTGAATACTTGTATTGCCTGTATGAATCCTACCTGGAGAGCGTAGGAAATCCATAAAACTAAAAATGCAGTAAAGAAGCAGAAACACCTTTCTCTACCAAAGGACTTAAGAAAGTGGTGGCAGAATTTTTACACCACAGATAGGGGCATATCAGAAGGAAAGAAAGTAGTCTCCCAAGCAGAATCCTTGTCCTGGCCAAAAGCTAATTAGAAATGCACTGGGCCAGAGAAGGGTCTATGTCCAGTCTCTTAATAGGTATCTCAGTGCCTGTGTTTCCGGGCAGATAAGAAGATTTATGCAGTGAACTCCCTGACATCAGTCCAATCTTTTGTATGGTTTTAGGGCTCAGTTCTTCATCTCATGAGTGACTGACAAATTCCCAAATGGTATATGCTAGTGGGTGGGCAGATGCATGGTTTAATCCTGCCCCAGCTACAGCCTAGTGCTACATCAAGCAAGAAGCTGTAAACCTGTCCTTGTTACCAGGCACTAGTAAGTGCCCCAGCTCTCTGAGCTATTGATGTGCATTTCAAGGGGAGTGTTCCTGCAGCCTCTTGTCGTGCACATGTTTTGCATTATCTATATATTACTTACTTTATAGCAATTATTCCATGCTTTCATTAAGCTGGATAAATGAGAGTTTGCTATAATTAAAAGGTGTTAGCTAACCTACCTAAAAAGGATTTGCCTTACCTAAGCAGAGCTTTTGGGCCCAAGCAGTATGTTAAAACATGTTCAAACCATATATTCCCAACAACATTTAAGACCAAGGGTGCCCATTGCTATTTGTTTCTATAAACTGTTAAGGGTAGACTGAAAGATTACGTGCTGCTGGGTTTTAAGCCAGAGGAACTCTGCACACTAGGTCAATCAATACAAGCCTGCTGAATTGTCCCTGCTGTTGGGACAATTCAACCTTGTCACAATAGCTTAAATTGCCTCCTTATCTCTTCTGGTGGCTTTTAGATCTGCAGGACAGCTTAAGGCTACATGAATTGCCCTCTGTAGGTGCTGTTCTCCCTCCAGGGACTATGGGGGACCCAATTAAAGCCTCAGGTTGAACTCTCATATGTAGACCTACTTAGCAAGCCCCTTTGTGTTCCAGCCTAGGGACTTCATCTTTATAGGTAACTCACTAGTCAGGATTTTTAAAGTGTTTTGACTCCAGTTCTACTCTTGCTCCTTATGTCAGAATCCAGAGTAATTTGGATCCACTTTGGGTTTCTCCAAGGAGCAGTGGTGTTAACAGCACTGACAGTATGAGATGTAAGTGAAGAGAGGTGGTATCTTCTACTAGACCAATTTTTACATTGGTTAATTCGGATTTCAGTTTTCTGACCTGCATTTTTCATGTCTTAAATATCAACCATTGACATATGCCTTTTTATGCTAGATCTTTTCTAACTATTTTGCAAGAGCTAAATTGATATTGCTGCAATATTTTAATTGCCATTTATATTTCCTTTTAAAGATCTCACCATCTGGCTGGTAGCGTTTTCAAGTACCTGAGAACATTTTAAATCTGGTGTCTAGCTTCGGGTCTGTACTTCCTTTTGCCCATCTGTGACCCACCGGTAGTAAAATATGTTATGTATTGCAGAGTACTATTAGTTGTTATTAAATGTGGCTGTGAATTTGGCACATCCTGGTGATAATATTTAGCAAACTCCTGACATGGTCAGTCTTTGAAGAAGGAAAGAATAAATAATTTTGAGAGGGAGAGATGTGCCACTTGCATTTCTGTAAGAGGACTGTGTGCTCATGCTGTACCTGTGAATTTTTTGGTACTTTGCTCAAGTCAGGATTCCATATTTTGCATATGGAACTGCTGTAACTGGCTGCAAATCTGCAGAAAAAAAGTCCCAAGAATCAGCTTTTGATTCTTGATTTTGAACAGATTTGTTGCCCTTCAATGACTTATATATAGATAGCAATATTTGAGCAGCATGGAATATGCCTCTTTTTAACTTACAAAGAGATATACTTTCAAGAATGCAGTTTTAACCATTTTATTTCTTGTTGTTGTTTTTATTTTCAGTCCTGCCTCCTGTACTCGTTCCAAGACACAGTGAGTTTAACCCTCACCTCAGCCTCCTTGCCAAGTTTCGAAACACTTCTCTGCACAGTGAGCCACTGATGCCGCACAATGCCACCTATCCTGATTCTTTCCAGCATCCTCCATGCACCCCTTTTCCGTCATCACCCAGCCACATGTTTTCCCAGTCACCTAACAGCATCAGCTATCCCAACTCACCAGAAAGCTCTTCTGGACCAGGAAGTCCCTATCAGCTCACAGGTAATAATGAGCTTTTAGGCATTCTGACTGAGGCAGTGGAGGTTCTTAGCAGGACCTGGAGTCAGGTGACAGTTCTGTATGCTTCCCTCAGGCTGTAGCTGCAGATTGAACTGTTGGACAGCGTGGACTTGGAATGTGATTTCTTGTGACTGCCTCTTGTGTATTTGACTCCCAGTCCTTCTGAGGGATGCTCAAGGGACTAGGAATTGTAGTCATCCCACTCCTAGGAGCGCCTGGGTGAGATCTCATGATTACTGTAAGGAGAAAGTTGAGGAGAGAAGGAGGTGTGCTAGGCCACCTTCTGTCTAAAGCTGTCCATCCGTGCTTCCAATACAATTCATGGAAAAGAGCACTTGCAAGACCCAAGTAAGAGACCTAAGATGGTCAGAGTGGGAACCTTTAGAACCATCCATCAAGAGAGATGATAAAATGGGGAAATTGGTGTGCAGAAATATTTTTAAATGTGTGGTGATCCCACTGACTGTATAAATTAAGGTGTTTACCAATCTGGCCCAACACTTGTGGAAGCCACTAGGCACATTCCTATGACTTTGAAACGTGTTCCACAGTTCTGAGATTGGGAGGGTTATGTCACTCTGATTGTTTGTGTTGTAAACTCCTTACTTAGTACTGCTCTAATTACCTGAAAATTTAACTATGCATTTGCTGTTAATGCAACACAGCTGAGAGATAGTTTTCCTATCAAAACATGTTTCAGATTCACTTCTGCACTTTAACTTTCAAATAGTTTCAGTGATCTCAGCTTTTTCCACAAAGATGAATACAGATCAGAATCTTGTAGCTTAAAATTTTAGTATCTCAACTACAAAGTGTTTAAATGCATGTCCTTAATGACATGCCTATTTTCACTTTAAGTGCAAGGAGTTTATTTTTACAAGGTGTTTGTAGTATTTGAACTTCCTTTTAAGCTGGATACTTTCAATACAGTGTGATGTTTTTCCTTCTCTCTCCATTCATTGAATATGTCTTCATTAATTTCTTCTCTAGATCTGTATTTCAGATTAAGTCATATTTAGCAACACTGAAACATTTCATCGAGTAGTAAGACTTGTTTGTGTTCTCCTATATTTTTTCTTTCACCTCTCTGTAACCAAGCTGGATTCAGTGGAGCTGGTTCTGACAGGTAAATCAGGTCCATTCCAGCTATGTAATGACTCTGACTCGTGCATTTTAACTGAACTTGGGACCTTGCAAAGCTACTTAAAAATGGAAGTGGCTCAACCTGAGCTTCAGTATATCACAGCACATGGCATGCTGACAGCATAATTTGCCTGTGTAACAATCAGGGATGGAAGGTGTAGTGGTTTGAGCCAGGTTTTCCCCCTGAAACTAGGAAAGTGGTAACCCCCAGGGGGTGGTGACCCTTGGGGCTTGACCCAATCAGTGCTCCTGCAAAATATAAACATATCTCTGGAGACCGGAAAAGAAGCAGTGGTACTTGTTGTTGGAAGAAGAGGTGGCCATGTTGTGGTGAGCCACAAGGAGCTGGGGCTCCGGCCCCTTAGGGGGCTCTGCCCCCCCAGCCCCTGGTTGGGGGGCTGCAGGGACTCAGAACAGTGTCAGACTGGACTGAGTGCCTGTGGCTGAGAAGCTGGGGGAGTTTCTCCCCGGTAGGAGCAGTGGGAGACGCTGGGAGCAGCAGCAGAGACAGCAGCGTACCGGAGCAGTGGCAGAAGGCCAAGCAGATAAGAAGCAGCAGAAGCCGGTATGCAGCCAAGGCAGACACAGACCTGTCTGAAGAAAAGGAAAAGCAGCAGCAGAAAGAGAATCGAGACCACGGCACAGACAGAGTTCCGGGGGTAAGAACTGGATAACCAAACCCCCCAAACTCGCTAGAGACCCCTCCGAGAAAGAGGAGGGGGTGGTGGACTGAGAGGAGTCCTAAAGTGCAGTATGCACTGCTGAGAGGAGCTAGGAAGCTCATGGCCTCCTGAGAGATAAGCCAGGACGGCCGAAGGAATGTGTGTGTGTGGGGTGACCTTGCCCCCCCCCACTGCTGCCAGGCTTCAGAGAAGCTGGCAGCCATCTTTGAGTCAGAGCATGGGAGCTCTGCACAGGGGCTTGATTTCCCCTGAGGATACCAGACCGTCATGAAGACCCCGGTGCTTCGTGATATGACCATGGTGTAGCGGCCGTGTCTGGGGTTACGCAGCCCATGGAAAGACCCCTTGTTTGGAGACAGGGGCCGAGAGAGACTTGGAAACCTCCCTCGTGTGTGCTGGCAGAGAGCCAGCAACTGTTTCTGGTGGAAGAGAAGAAGAGAGCCTGCTGCCTAGAGAGGAAGACCTGCTGCTCAGAGACTGGAAGGGGTCTTTTCTTCTTCTTCTCTCCTGGACTTTTATTTGGAGGGAGAAGAGATTTGGCCCATTGTAAATATTACTGTCATGGTAGAGATAGATATAGAGTTAAGATTGTATGCAGTGTATTATAGTATTTATTTGTGTGTATAGTCATTGTAATATATTCCTTTCCCCCCATATTGAGTCTCGTGTTTTTGTCTGGAAAACCCATCTCACATGGGGTTGAGATGTGGGAGGGGGGCTAGGAATCAGAATTGGATTTAGGCTTTTTCAAACCATGACAGAAGGGTATCTAAAGCAAACTGGAGTTACATCAAGAACTTTGAGCAGGATTGCTGTGACCAAATATAGATGTCAGCTATGCTAATTTCTGCATCTCATGCAATTCTCTATACTCTCTCTCTAATCAATGGAGGAAAACAGGCACTGTCCTACAACAGGGTTCATTGCATCTTCTTTTATATGTTTAAAGTACCTGAGATACGCTGTCTCTGCGGGTGCCTATGTTTCTGTTGTGGGTATAAGGAGAGCTTATGGTGACTAGCTTAGGCATAGACATCAAAAATAGCCATATAACCACATGACTGTGTGATTATCCTCTCTTGTGGCAGCCGGTGGCAAGTTCACCATAAAGCAAGATCTTAGGGAGGCGATGGTCCTTCATCCTTGAGACCTGTCCTGCCCAACACAGCTGTGTTCTCAGCAACATGGCCTCAATACTTGTGACTGCTGCTTGTTCTAGAACAGATGTGTTAGTCACATAATCTGACCAGTGAATGTTTAAGATTGTACAGAGGCAGCGTTGATGGAAGCGTTCTAGGAGACGCAGGTGGTGGCGGTAGATGACCCATGATTCGGATCCATATAAAACAGTAGACAGCACAATGGCTCTGTAGACACTGATCTTTGTACTTTTCTTCAAGTGTTTATTATGCCAAACTCTTTTATAAAGCCTTCCAAAGGCACTATATGCCTTCGCTAACCTGTTGTCTATCTCTCCATCAATCTTACCGTCCAAGGAGATGAGGCTACCTAGGTAATTAAACTGCTGGACTGATTTGAGCTCCGATTCGCCAATGGTGATATGGGGATGGTGGAAGACTTCCTGAGGTGCAGGTTGATAGAGAACTTCTGTCTTCTTTAAGCTGACTTCCAGCCCAAAAAACTCGGCAGTGTCTGCAAAGCAGGATGTTAAACGCTGCAGAGCTACTTCTGAGCCCCGAAGAGGAGATACAAGGACTCCCTGAAACAACATCTCGGCCTTGGCCATATTGATCAACATAACTGGTCTGCTCTGGCCTCCAATCGGGAGGTCTGGAGACACACTATCTATAACGCTGCTGATGCTTTTGAGAAAGCACGCAGGATCACTCTTGAGGAGAAAAGACAACGCAGAAAGAATCGTGCCTTGCAGAATATACCACCTAAGGAGTCTTTCTGCTGTGCCTTTTGCAACCGGACGTGCCTATCTCGTATTGGCCTCTTTAGCCACAAGCATGCTTGTAACAAACGTGGGTAGAGCCCTCCCCAAATCTTCGTTCGCGAAGCCTAGTCATGATGATGGTGTGATTATATTCCTTTCTGTGACTTGTTTTCTCTTCCACTATTTCTTGGTTTTGTTTTATCATTCTAGCTTGTTGTATTTTATATGGGAGGCTTATGTCATCTATATGTTAGAAATATCATGTGGTGTATGAAATTCCTAAATCCTCAACAGTGCTTAAGTAAAATTACGTTCCTGTTCAGTACTTACTTGGAAGATTCAATGGTTGTCTTATGAGACAGTTCACAGTCATCCACCTCCAGATGAAGTTGCTCTGTTTTGAGGGCCAGCCAACAGACCCCAAACACAACAGGGAATTTCAAACTGGAACCAAATTAAACAGTGCTTAAAGAGATCCATAGTCCTACAAGCTTGTATATGGCTATAATTAGCACATAAGATCACAGAGTTTCTGTTCAAATGAACAAAGCTACATGCTTTGAGTGCTTATGCAGTGAATGTTGACATTTTTTAACTTGAAAATTAAGACCTTTTTTCTTTGGCTTTTTGAAACCTTCTGTCTTTCTTGAGAATCCCTCCTATAGAGCAACCTATTTTCTAGCTAATGTTGCTGGAAATGGAACAAATCACAAGCCGGGCAGGTTGTGAGTTGATACTTTTTCTCCTAATGTTTTCAACACATCATTGCTCTTTGACGGGAGACTGAACAAACCAGGAGAGGACAGACTTCCCTTGTAGGACAGAGGTAAAAAAAATAAATCTGGAGGGAGATTTGCCAAGTCTGATTTTAGAATGTAAATGCTTTCCATAGGCTTTTTTTATTAGACTGTGAAGAGAGCTTTCTCCCAGAGAATCATTTAAAGTTAGCTTCTGCTCTTAAATCATCTCCTTAAGTTTTAAATTCATAAGAGAAGTCTGGAACTGAAGGATCAAACTTCATTACTTTTGTAGGGTAACAACTGGTATTAAGAGAGAACTTGGCACGGGTTTAGGCCTGAGGCACTGTTGTGACTGTCCCTCTCTCAAGTGCTGCGTGTCCAACATGACAGCCCTTCCTTCCCATCTTCTCTGAACACACAATGGTCTTAATCTAGAGACTGAAGGGAGGTCAGGTTCAGATTTGTGCTGTTTCCAGCCCTTCTCTAGCTAAACAATGCCAAAGAGGTATAATATTCACCAGGAAAAGCCAATAAGGAATTTACCAACATACTGATTTAGACTTCTTTCTTTCTTTTTTTCTCTTTCTTTCTTTCTTGCTTTCTTTTTCTTTCTTTCTTTCTTTCTTTGCTTTCTTGCTTTCTTTCTTTGCTTTCCTTCCCTCCCTCCCTCCCTTTCTCTCTCTGTCTGTCTCTCTCTCTCTCTCCCTCCCTCTCCCTTCCCTTCCGTCCCCTTCCCTTCCCTCCCTCCTTCCGTTCCCTCCCTTCCCTTCCCTCTATGTCTTTCTTGCAGTGGAAACTCCACCTCCGCCCTACCACACAAGAGAACCTGCAGGAATGCACAATGGACGGTCAATGGATGCAATAGCTGAAAGTCAACTAGTGCTGTCTTTGCCCAATGGAGGTAAATCTGCCGATGGAGAACCTGAAAGTAAATAACCATTTGTACTATTTTTTACATAAAAACTGTTAAAAAAAAGAATTGTCATTTGAACAAAAGGGTTCAGTGATGTGTAATAATAGGTTTCAGGCAGTTTTGCAGTAAGGCTCTGTGCTAGACCCATCCATTACCTAACAGAATAGGTTGATGTAAGAATACTATATATTATGTGCAAAGTTACAGAGTTTAGACTCTGTATTTTGTATTTTTATTTGTATTTTTGTACTTTAACTACTTTATGTAGTTAACTACTGTACTAGTATTGCTTTACTTTTGTACTTTTAACTACTTTATGTAGTTTATTTGTATCCATGTACTATTACATTTAAAAGCTGTTAATGAAAGCAAGCACTGTTACCTACATCATAAAGATAAATATATCAAATCAAGCATGGTGGAGCAGTATAACACACAAAAGCATTATCAATATCAGAACTCATTTTTTTTTACCACCTTCAGCTCTGGGTTTCAAGTACTTTAAAGTCTTGTGGTAGGAACCTTTCTGCTACCATCTTTGTATAAATGCTACATTACTGGCTGGCTAGAAAAGAAAAGGACACGTTCTAGTTAAGTACAAAGAGATTTTTACAGAAGACCAACCTCTGTCCTCTTATGAGAATGCTTTAGTGGGAGAGGGCATGGATGGTCAGAGAAGAAGGGTCTGGGATCCTCCTTGCACCCCTCAAAATGACTTGATGTCATCTCCATCATGGTCCCTGCTACCTTTGCACTAGTACTGGCAACTAATGCCTCCACTATTCAAAGCCCATTGCTGCAGAGTACCAAGGGCAAATGGAGTTCCTCTGCTGGGTTTTACTTTGGCTTCCTGCTACTGCAAAGGAAAAATCACCATTGTTCTTTTAGTCCATCATATTGTATTCTTAAAGAAATGTAGTTTATAGAATGAAGACTGAACACTGCGCGCACACATGCACATTAAAAAACTACTGCCAGTTCTTCTGAAAAAATGAGAAGGCTGTATGTAGCATGGAACTGGAGCAGAAGGAAGATGAGGGGGATAGTCCTAATTACACAGAATGCCCAGATAATAATAAGTTATCAGACACCAATACTTTTAAATAAATTGTCAAACTACTTTAATCTCTTTATCATAGTTTACCACCCTGATCACTATCCTAGTGAATATTAGTTAGGAGTTTATTAGAGGTTATGCACAGAGGCTCTGGGGGCAGGCAGGCTTACATGCCTGTGGTGAGCAGGCAGGATAAGGTTTCCTTCTAATTTCTGTAGGAAAAATGAGGCTCAGAGATTCTGTTACATTTTTCAGTCTGTCTCTGACTTAGAAAACCTGGGCATGGGTAGATCCAAAAGAAATGACCTTGCTGACATTTCTACTTACGATCCCACATGGAAGCAGAAAGCCTGAAAGCATCTAAAAATTGGGGGTGGGGGTGGGAGGTGGGGGTAATGATTTATTACTTCTAAACTACAGAGTTTGTTATTAGGCTGAAGGCTTGCCTTAGTTTTGACTTACTTTGAGCCCATCTGTCATCCCTGGCTCCTGCTGGTGTGTAGAGCAGATGTATCCCTTACTATTTTCAGTGTATAATTTGGGCCCCAGTTCAGCAAGGAATATCAGTGTGTTAGAGTTAAGCTGGTGCATAAACTTTTGCAAGTTTAGGACTTCATTAAAAAAGTTAAGCAAGGGAAGCTGCTGTTGAGATAAAGCATGACATAAGTGACTGTTTAGATGAAGAGATGGGGGACTGAGAATGGGAGAGAAGACAGAAAACAGAGAAGGATTGTTTAAAAATATTACTGAGACCTGAGCAGCTGACTGACTTTTATCTCCTACAGACTTTCGGCCTGTTTGTTATGAGGAACCCCAACACTGGTGCTCAGTTGCCTACTATGAACTCAACAACCGCGTAGGGGAGACTTTCCAGGCTTCCTCTCGAAGCATCCTTATAGATGGATTTACAGATCCCTCAAATAACAAAAACAGGTTCTGCCTGGGTCTGCTGTCAAATGTAAACCGCAACTCTACTATAGAAAACACCAGGAGACACATAGGAAAAGGTAAGAGGAAATCCCTTCTCCTCAGGAATATTCAGAACTCAAAAGATCCACAAACCTATCTGATTTGTCAAATGTGCTTGTCTTAAAATAAAAGCTCTGAGATTATTCTGAAATAGAAGAAAAGCAGCTGATTCTTTTCTGACTGGATAACAATCAGCAGAGTAACTGCTTACAAAAGCTATTTACTTGGCCAGCGAAGAGAAAAATGTTGTTTATAGTTATGTGTTCTGATTTAGCAGTATGTATTTTCATTTTATTTATTAGAGCTTCTGGCAACTGGGAATATCGCCATTGAAATGCCACTACAAGGATAATTGCTGGTGCCTGAGGGCTGATTCTCCTCCCACCAAATAACAAAGGGAGATGGATGAAACACTTAGTAGTTGAGTTACTTAGCCGAAGAACTCTACCAGAGTTGTCTTTGTAGCTCCCCCCCCCCCCCCCCCCCCGCCGCCACTTGCTGCCACCACCAGTCTGATTCCCTGCTTTGCCGACTTTTCACCAGTAAAACTAAGGCTTCGATTCTCCCACCAGTGGTTCTCTTTGTATACTCCACTTTTGGTGTACAGTGTGCAGAATCATATGCTGCCGGTGAGAGACCACATCTGGACATGCGTGACCACACACAATCTGTCTCAGCTCACTGGGGCTGTGTAGGGCTTGATATTCTCGCAGAACTTACTGTTGTTTGTGATGGTGAGTCAGAAGCCCTGTGCCAGCCACTTCTCCATGCAGATGAAGCTTTTCATGTTCTGGTATATCCAGTCTAGACTCATTATCTTGCCAACCCAGCCTCGAACCAGTAGCTACCTGGGAATGTATTTCCCACTGGGCTAATTAACTCTAATTGTTCCACTGCTATTATCTTGTCAACCTCACCTTATTTCCCAGGCCTAGAGCAATATTTTAATTGGCTCTTGATAGTCTAGTGTTGAATGACTGAATACAAGGAAGCTCTGAGACAAATGTGATACAGTTTTTGCAAACAGCAGTGAACCTGAAGGCTGGTGCAGGAGATGTTGTGCTTTGCTCTTGCACTTTTCTCTGGCAGGGAAGGCACTTGTGTTGCAGATGCACTGTGTGAAGCCAGTGTGATGCTACAAGTGTCTGTCATAGTGGTTCATTGTGACAGGTACAAATGTGTTGTACATCTAGTTCTAACTTAGTAAATAAAGCAAAGCTTCCCTATCAGTGTAAGTTGTCAGAGGGATGTAGATGTAAGATGAGCCTGGCCCTAAAAGAATGACAAAAGATTCCAGCTGTCATTTGAGGATGTTACATCCTGTGACTTTCTGCCCCAAAAGAGGAAGAGACAGAACAAAAATAAAATTAGGGAAATGGTAATGGTCTTCATCCATTTAAATTTGAAGATCTGTCTTCATTGCTTAAAAGTCCTTTAAAGTCCTACACTAGGAATCTGCCCAAAGGAAGGGAGCAGGTTGCCCAGAAAGGAGTTTAGTGTATCAGAGATCCGTGATTTTACCGTTCTTGCCTGTTCATGTAAATCTTAAAAAAACATTTACAAGTGGAGTATAAGTGGCACCAGTCCAGGCCTGCAGAAGAGCACAGAGCAGCTCCAAAATGTGTAGTTCAAAGGCATGATGGACAGATGAAAGGTACTGAAATGGATACAATTGTCACATGTTAACAGGGGAGAAAAAAGAGTGAGTAAACAAGATTAGCTCAGTAGGATAAGGATATGTGATTGAATTGTCATCTAGTGTATCAGCGTGAAACGGTTTCCTGGAAATACCACATCAAAGGTAAAAACAATCCAGAACACAATGCAACATCTACTAGCAATTGGACCTGTTTCAGCAGTCAGACTTCAAGGACAAAAGAGGGACTTTTGATCAGTGTCAAGAAGATGTGGATGCTTGGAGACTGCTGAATTTCCAGCTTCTGCATGGAGCAATGAAATCCCACTAAAACATATGGCCCATTGATTTGGTCTTCTACAAATATGTATCTAGCAGCTTGGTTTCCTTGAGGGTGCTTTCCTCTGATGAATGAGTACTAGAAGAATAGAAATGCATACTGATATTTCATTACTGCTGTATTTACTGCTTTTAAAAAGTCCACAAGGAAAAAGCAATTTGTAGTATCTGCTTTTGGGACTAATGGTGGTTTTGTTACTATAGCAGACAGGTTGGGCAATGCCTTTGAAAGAATTAATTTTTCTCAGAAAATGGGTTACTCAATATACTTCAAAAACTCAGCCTTAAAAATTTTTCACCTTAGTACCACAAAGTGTGGTGACCCTAAATCAGTAGCCACACTTGAAGATTTGAAATGTGGTGAATTTTTATGTCCTTATTCTTCTCTCCTTACCCTCTGTTCTCACTCTATCTGATTATTTCAGAAAATTATACGGACACCATCAAGGTCCTTCCTGTTTTCAGTCCTTCCCTTTTATGCATTTCCAAGGTAAGGAAAGGAGAGTAGGTCAAGTAATAGCAGTCACAGTGTGCAGCACCCCACAGTGTCTGGCGTAGTCAGAGCGGACCTGAGGACTGGTGGAATGGAGCTGTCCCCTTGCTTGTGTTCCCAGTAGCAGCATCAGTGTGTATTTCAAGCCACACCTCTGCCACTCGCATCTCATTTGAGATCTTGTGGGTGCATAGAAGTCAAGTGATGGCTTGAAGACAGACATAAAGGTTCCTGTCTGAGTCACCCTGGAAAACTGTGGGAGAACTTATTTTTCCCACATTCCTTTCCCACTCAACCTGCTTTTCCCTGAGCCTTTCCCACTTCTGTTTAGAGGGTGGTTTTGTCCTAAGGATGTGCTGCTACCCCTTGTTGTTATGACCACAGAATGATGAACAGACTGGGAATATGTAACCAGTCTTTTTATGAAAGACACCAGGACTAAAAGTAATTTCAACTGCATTATTAAAGCATAGTTATCACTAGCTTTGGAGGCAGTCCACTGAGGCTCTGTGAAAATGTACATTTGTATGTAAGTGTTTGAATACCATACCTGGGAACAGAGAGGAGGATTTTACTTTTATTTAGTGGTGGTTTTTATGAGAACAAAGAACTGAGTTCTTCCACCTCTCTTGACCATGGGAGGGGTTCATTTCCCCTAATCCAGCCATGGGAAAGGTGACTGTCTGGGCATTTTCACAGGATGACTTGTCCCCTTTCAGGATGTGGCTTCGTGCTCGCGTTTAAGCAGGCTGAGTCCCCATTGCCACGCTTGCACTGATGATGTTCTCACTGCAAATAAATTTGGTTTGGTTTGGTTTAGTTTGGTTTGAAGTTTATTAGCTGGTTCCCAATCCTCAGCCATTGCTGCCAGCATGAAAGCAGGTGTGAGAAGAAACAGCAGGGGTGGGGAATGGGAGAGTCTTTTCAGCACCTGCACAGACTTCCATGGGGTTAAACTGGCTGTAAGCCTGCACTCTGTAGCGGATGCAATGAATCATCTGGTCACAGTGCCTCTCATCATCTATCAGCTAGGGAAGGTGTCTACAAAATTAGCTTACACAAGATCCCTAACTTTAAGGTTGCTGAATTAGGCTAAGATAAATTCTCACACCAATTTAGGTATATTTTCATGCAAGCAGATATCCTGAGGGGATCAAAGTATTTGAATGGATAGAAGTGCTTCCACCTTCATTTCCCCAAGGCACAGTCAAAATTTGAAGGTTAGTGTTGGTAAGTCACCTGGGCACTGGAAAGTTCAGAATAAAATGAGTCCTTTTCTTGCTAAAGGTCACTTGGAACAGGATCTGATGAGTCAGTCACATCATGTAAATGCAAATACTCGGTTCTGATGTGGCGGATAAAGCAAAATACAGAAAAGCTATTTTAAGTACACACTATGCTGTGTTTTAACTGTATGATGTAGGATCCTGTAGTAAAATGCCAACGTGCAGTGAAGTGGGTCTTGGTCAGCGTGCATGTTCTCAACAGAGAAAATACACTTCGATGTGTAATGTAATGCTGATTTTTCAGTTCTTGGATAGTTTTGATTCATGCTTTGTATATGCTTGACATGTGTTTGATACTTATGTATGTGTGTCCTATCATAAAATACTGTGCTATTGGGTAGAAGAAGTAAACCAAGTTTCACTGAGAAATGAAGAAAAATACCACCTTCCAAGACTTTCTTCTTCTAGACCAGTACCTCAAAATAGTGTTTATGACATTTTCCTCTTAATGTTGGTGGCCCCTTGTACAATACGTAGATATGCACACATTTTACTGTCTTCTAAAAGGTACCAGGTATCTGGAATGATCCTGGGTTTGTATGCCAAGATAAAAGACAAAATTATTGGTATAAAGTGTGTTGTGAACAATGGAGAAATGATACACATTACATTTTCTTTTTCAAGGTGTTCATCTTTACTACGTTGGCGGGGAAGTTTATGCTGAATGTGTCAGTGACAGCAGTATTTTTGTGCAAAGCCGCAACTGTAACTACCAGCATGGTTTCCACCCAGCCACTGTCTGCAAGATCCCCAGTGGCTGCAGCCTCAAGATCTTCAACAACCAGCTCTTCGCCCAGCTGCTTGCCCAGTCAGTCAATCATGGTTTTGAAGTGGTGTATGAGCTGACCAAGATGTGTACTATTCGAATGAGCTTTGTTAAAGTAAGGATTCTTTGTTTTCTCTTGCATTTCTGAAAAGGCAAATCCCATTACTTTCTAGCTCCCATCAAATCCTTTCTGAAGCAATTCAGACTGCCTCTTTTCCAGTATTGCCTTAAACTTCTAGGTGCTTACAATCATTAGTTTTGAGGTCAACCTGGAAATTTCTTAGATTCCAAAATTTGGGTATTCCATAGGCTCTCTGTGGAAAATAGGCAGAGAATGCATGGTGGAGTTCCCCCATTGATTGCACAAAAAGCTCAACTTGGGGCTTAGTAAAATGTAAATGTCTTAGGCAGTTGTGATCTCTCATATTGTTACTGGTTTGCAATAGAGTTTAATAGAGCCATAGGTCTGAAAAGAATGTCCTTATGTCTCTAGGCTAATTTACAGTCTCACCAGTACTATAGGCTGATATATATGGTCTCAGTCAAGAAACACTGGATCCTTCTTCATCTCCCACTTAGCTTGCAGGGAGTTGTTGTTTGCCATCTGCCTGATCCCTGGCTAAAGACTGTCATAATTTCTGATGACGTTCCCTCTGGCCAGCCACATGATCAGAAGGGCTTCTTGCAAGCAGAATAGAAAACCCAGAAGAATATCTGACCTTCTCTCTGTTACTTGGAAGAAACAGGAGGCCACCAAAGCCATTACTGTTTTGATGTCTTTCATATCTGAACTTCACAGTCTGACTGCTCTGTGTGATATCTATCAGTCTTTGTGGGAGTTTCTCAAATTTTCTGAATGGCCTTCTCACCAGAATGAGATCTCTTGACTCCTTTTAGCACTTAGAATTTACTTAAGTGCCTGTTGTAGCATCGAAAACCCAAAGAATGGTGGGTATGTAAAGATTGTTTGCAGATATGCTAGACTGACTTGCTATAGTGCTGCTGGGGAGAGCTGGCAGCAATGTTCAGCCTGCAAAATAGAGGAGCTGCACCATTAGAAGCCAGTTGGTCCTGCTAGGTATCATAAAAATGGCTTGTGTATGTGCCTTCGTCTTGCAGATTTGTTTCTATACAAATGACTGAACCAAGATGATTGAATTCTAAGATACTGAAAAATTGCTTGAGGCTTGAGCCCAGTTACCTTACGTTCTACAGAGCAGATGAGTTGAGCCCCACATATCTTTCTGACTTTTTCAAGCCATCCTTGGGGACCCATTTCCTTAAGTCTCTGAGAGTATTAAGAGTGCTCTGTAACTTCTCTCAGGAGTCCAAGCCAAAATCTCCATGCCCATCACCATGCTGCTGCTTTGTTCTTGTGAAGGAACTGACATCTTGTTCACACACAAACATTAGGGGGAAAAAGGAAAGCAAGAAACTTAACAAACATTTTCTTTAATTAATGGAAGACATGAATGGGCATGTTGTTTGTAAAGGCAGTGTAGCCAGTTATGCAATATTTTCATTATCTCAGCAACTTGGGGACAGTCTCTTTGATGTGTTATCTGCCTCCATGCTCAGCACGGCAGCAAAAATGGTGATGTTGATGCACTCTATATTGCTGCTGCCATATTATCACCTTGCTTTGTTCAAACCATAGCAGCTACTATAGTGCCTCAGGCACCAGAAGACCAGTGCAGGGAGTTCTTTTGAAACCTTTCCCATGACCTTTGAAAAATTGCTATGCAAATCTCATCTAGGTTCTTTGTTCCTGGCCTACAAATACCTTTTCCTGTACTCAGTCTTCTCAAAGTATTTCTCTCCCAAGGTGTGAGCCCCTGTGTGTTCAGTCTGAGGTCAGGAGTGCTGCTGGATGTTGGGTATGCAGTTGCAGATAGGGGCATGTTATCTGTCAGAGCCACACCCCAAGAGAGCCCCCAGGTGCAGGGCGATGCTGTGGCTTCTCCCCTGATTCATGTCCAGATGCTGCTGGTCACCTACAACCCACAGGATGAGCACAGCTAAAGGGCTGGAGACCCTGTCTCCTACCCCACCAATGCTTGAGCTACCAGCTGGGAGACAGCGATGGGGAGGGACCAAGACATGAGAAACTTGCCAGGACTGTGTTGTCTTCTGGAGGCAGGACATGGGACAGAGGGAGGTAAATGTCTTGTCCCCTCTGATGCCCTTTGTGTGCCCACAGAGCAGCTAGGAGCTCAGTTGTGGATGTACCATCAGTGAGAGCAGTTTCCATCCATTGAGCACTTCTGATAACCAAAGCAGAATGGCGTTGGCCCCTCTCCACAGCTGAGGCAGCCGAAGCGCAAAGGGTAGAGATGGAGAGTTTCTCCAAGCTGAGGTCCGAACCCAGCACAACCCCTCACATATTTCCCCCTTCACATAAGGGGAAGACCCAGCAGACTCGACTGTGTTCCATGGCATGAGGTAACTCAGTACTCTGGGACATGGCTGGAGCCTGGGCTGGAGAGAGCTGTTGCCCACAAGAGGCAGGAAGGGCTGGCAGGAGCAGCAGGACCCTATGGGGGTACTAGTATCCTCTTCCTACCATCTGTGCAAAACACCGTCACAGCTTTGCAAGTTGTACTCATCTTATTCCCTCATTAAGAGAGTCCGAGTTCATTTTGACTGTGGGGATAAAGGAGGCTACCTGCGACCCTAGAGTGATATACAAGGGGCCACAGGGGCCTTGTCCTCCTACTGTTTCCCCTGGCAGGGCTCCAGCCAGAGACAGCATCACTGGGAGTGTTTGGGAGTTGCCAGCAGAGGGAGATGGCCAGGCGCCTGCATGCGCTGCCAGACTCCCCCAAATCTGGCAGGTTGTACTTTCTACCTGCAATTACCATTCCTCTGGCTTTTCCATTCTGCCAGTCAGCAGAGGTGCATCGGCTCCTCTGATGCCCTTCTGGCTGTGTATCTTCATTGCACCTGAGTACTTGCAACTTCATCATCTCATTAGTGTGACGGCGCTGGCATTTTATGCAAACATTTACAGAACATCAATCTGAGGTCCTGTGAACACAGGCCCTTTCTAGCTTGATAAATGGTCTTCAGTTCAGAAAAATGCCTGTTTAGAAGTACTCTGGGCTTTTGTGGGTCCATATTTTACTCTTCTGCTTTCTTTCCCCTTTTCATCATTTAGTAGCAATGGATTTTATCCAGACCACTTATGGCATCCTGTTTCAGTGTTGATCTTAATTTTGCAGCTGAACATCTAAAGAAGTGGGCTCTAGCAGCTTCACTTGTCGGAGTTATTCAGCAGTCTACAATTTAAGTGCCTTTAGCAGGCATCATTCTTAATATATTTCCACATCCTTTTTCCATGACAAGAATACCAACCTGCATGACTAGCATAGTGATAGGTAAGACTCAGTGTCTGATCAGCATCCCACAAATGAAGATCCTCATCCTGTAGTGGGACCATGTTTTACACATTGCCCTGTGGAAATCCCAGTTCAGTTCTGCCAGTGAGACAGCTGGTGAGCTGCAAGACTTTGGGCTGTGACTCGGAGGCCTCGCGTTGCTGTGAAATCAGGCTGCCTGCTTAGGGAGCAGACACTGAGCCTGCTTGAATCATAGAATCATAGAATATGCTGAGTTGGAAGGGACCCATGAAGACCATCAAGTCCAACTCCTGGCCCTTCACAGGAGAATCATACTATGTGCCTGAAAGCGTTGTCCAAACACTTCTTGAACTCAGACAGGCTTGGTGCTGTGACCACTTCCCTGGGGTGCCTGTTCTACTGCTCAACCACCCTCTGGGTGAAAAACCTTTTGTAACCTAAACCTGTCCCTTGAGGCATGGGGACTCCTGGCTCTCTTTTCTCCCTACCAGCACCACATCCCCATCTTCTGTCAGATGCTCTGTATCCCTTGTCGCACCAAAAGAGCTGGAGAAATTACTGCAGGACTTCCCACAGCAGACAGCTGGGAACTCCTGTGGGAAAAGAGGACATGTTCAAGGATAGAAAACCTATGGAAAATATCTATACATAGGCTAGGTACGGTACATAGGAACTGCTGAAAGTTTCCAGAGGTTTAGATAAATACCTAGAACTTCTAAGGTCTCAGACTCATAGAATGCATCCTTACCAATACATGAAGCAGTGCCCAGGACCATACCCAGTTCCTGTTAAAATGTTATGAAAGAGCCTGGCCTGCTTTTTATCTGTGCCAGACAGCAGTCTGCCAGACTTTCCTGGGCATGTCTCTGGGGTGCAAATAGCAGGGACCATTCCCCATGAGCTGTTTGCAGGCAGCAAGCTTGGAAACAGGCCTTTCCATGACAGTTGTTTTCAGCACTTGGAAGTGTGAAGAGATTTTTAATTTAATACCATAGAGTAACTACATAGGTAACTGTGATAACAATGACCTCAAAAAGTAGCAAAGTTTCTAGAGAAAATTATCCCTAGGACAAAGCATTAAATCTTGAGAACTTGGGTGGTGGACTACCTGTAGTTGTGTTAGACTGTCAGCACTGGAGTTGTGATTTAATGCTTTGGTTTTCTTAAAAAAACCGCTCACTTTTTGGTCCTTTTGTAGGGCTGGGGAGCAGAGTATCATCGCCAAGATGTTACAAGCACACCCTGCTGGATTGAGATCCACCTGCATGGACCGTTGCAATGGCTGGATAAGGTGCTGACACAGATGGGCTCACCTCACAACCCCATCTCCTCAGTCTCTTAAGAATCATGTCTAGAATTTCTTGAGGATGGATGCTATTGCAGGCAGTGGCTTATAGAATTCCCAGTGAACAGAAGCTTCTATATGTAGATGTATGTAGATGTAAATATATCTATACATAGTCTACTCCCTTTTTTTTTTCATGCTGCATTTTGTGGTTTCTAGTTACTCTGATGCCAGTACAACAAGTTTAGAAATTCAGGTATAGCATATCTGTTCTCTAGTGCAAAATAAGCCAAATTCCTGCAAAAGTGTCAAACATTTCCTGTGAACATCTTCATTCCCCAGCCAAGCCAGTAAATGGTGCGAATTCTCAGCACTTCCATGTGGGTTCGGAAACCTGGCTGTAGCTGTTCCTAGTAGGTGAAATTCACCCCTCTGCAGGCAACCAAAGTCAGATCTCTATGCCATTTATATCCATTTTACATCCTAATTTCAGGTCTAAAAGAGGACCTTAGATGGTGCACAGGACTTATGCATAGAGATGACTTTTATCTAGTGAACTGAAGGACTAAATTGCAATTCCAGTCTGACTCCCTACTGCAAAGCATGATGGGACAACAAATCCTCTGAGGAGCTGAGGCACCCGCATCTCCCCTAGGATTTGGCAGGAGGAGAGAGCCCTCAGGACACACTCAGCACTGGAGCCTTATCAGAGCATTCTGGACACCTCCAAGTAATCTGTTACTGTTGACACAGTAGGGTATGGTACTGCTGCACTGAAAAGCAACAAGCTCCTAAGAAAAAAATAATTGAAATATATGCCTATGAGTTAAAAAACTAATTAACTTCCAGTGCTTTTTTGCAAAGTACATACATACTTGCATATGTATCCGGCATGTAAACTGAATCCTATCCATGATACAGTATTGATGTAGTTTGTTTTAAAGTTAGGACTGTCTGTAGGTAGAATACTGTGCTGCCCCCCTCAAAGGGGCTTGAACTGTGATTCAGAAAAGGGAAATGAAGTGTGCATTGAAGAAGCAAATAATTACTTTATCATTCTTCTTGGGATAGTCTCCATACTGGGAGCAGGAAGCCCCATGCCCACAGGATGCAAAGAGAAGGAGGTGAGAGTCAGCCACATCCATCCCCTATACTGGGCCAGTCCTTGGGATCTGACTGCATCACTCGGGTCTAACAGAGAGAGGGCTTCCCTGCCAGTCACTCACAAATGGTTTCTCGTCTTAGATACAGGTTCCATCATTTGCTGTGCTTTTGCCTTGCCTGCAGGTGATGGTGAGGCAATGTAAGCTGTGAACAAGCAAAGAGTGAATCGATGTGCAGAACCTTGTCTGTGTTCCTTCTGTAAGGGTATTGCCCATACCCTCATCCACAGAGCCAGCCTTACAAAATGCTGTTCACTTTGTAACCTTTTCTGAGGAGACAGGTAAAACTCTTAATACATTTTGATTGTCTCCATCATTTTGCTGAAAGAATCGAGTATTATTTCAAGGCATAACAGTTTACTGAAAATTGTTTTGCTTTAAGGATCAGAAAGAGTGATAACTTCTCCAATCTCATTCCTCCACGGAATACACTAGAAGTGTATTTTTTCATGAGAAAAAAAATGTTTTACAGAATGTTTCTTTTCTTCTCACACAATATCTGGTGCTACACATTTTGTTGCATAATTTGAAGAGGATGCCTGAAATCTTCAGCTATATCACATATGCAAAGGAAATAACATTCACTGGAAAGACAGTAAGTGAACTAACAGTGTTATTTCATTTCAGTGCATCTTCAGCTGCCTGCAGAATTTGCAGGACACAGAAGGATAAATTATTGTTAGGTTTGAGCAGTAATAGCAAGTTGTATATGAAATTTGTACATGCGAAGAACCCTGTTCTGTCACCATTTGACGTCAGAGGTGTCACTGTGAGATAGGAAAGTCTCTTGCAGCAATGAAATACAATGATAATATTACACAGAAATTCCAGGTGTGCCATTTACTGTTTAGCAGACTTGAGAGACATCAGTTTGGAAAAATGCATTTTCCTCAGCTCCCTCTGTCATCAGTGACCCTGTACCAAGGTACTGGTAACATGTTTTTTAGCATGTTTATTGCACCTCCAGTAGCACCTTTGCTCTGGGATGAGCACCTTTTCATGTAGTTCATTTCTTTGCTTTCTTAGCAGCTAAGGACAGAGAAAATCACCTCTCCTGTCTAGGATCTAGCTCTGTCTTTTATCCTAGGTTCTTCCTTGCCTTTTAGGCTGAAACCTCCTTCCCTTCTAATATAAGCTTTTATAGAGAGAAGACATTCCCAGCATTGTCATCTTCCTCACAGAGAGCAAAAAGGAGATGTTGTGAGGTGTATCTGCTCTTGCGCAGCTCCAGAACCTAATTTCTGCCAATGCTGAAAAATTGGCCAGTGAAGAGAAGCAGGTCCTTTTGGGACATCATTCATTTCATCATAAGACAGGCATTTCAAGTAGGTGAAACTGTACTTTGGGCATGCTTATGTTTTCCCACTGAGTATAAGGGGAACTTGTGTCACTAGCGCAAATGTGGACTGCTACACTGGGCATTCCAAAAGTAGATGAGGTGGACCCTAAGGAAGATGTGGTAGCTTTCCCAGGCTAATAACAATGCTTGCTCAGTTAAGTGTCTGTGTTGTTTGAATAAAAGTTGGTAAAATCAGAGCAGTTCTTTCTTTCCTGTATGTCTACTTTTATAGTAATCCTTATATGAATGGAATTTGGCTTCCATGCAGTCCATACATGCATCTCATTTAAGGCAGTCACCTTAATACTATCTTACTAATAAGTAAAGAGGAATCTCTGAAGCATGATTCTTCTGACCTATGTAAAACATCTGTATTAGAATGAAATGAATTTCAGCAAATATAACTATTTGTCAAAAATTGGATCAAAGCACCTGATTCTGGGCAATTGAAGCCAATGGCCATCACAGAGTTGTTAGCCTTTTAGGAAGGCTGGTATCACTGTGTCAACTATTTCTTCCTGTTTTGGTGGCCTCTGGGGACTTATCCCACCATGTGGGATGCTATGCAAACACAGAAAAGCTGACAGCTCCTTCCCAAGTGAAGGGGAGAACTCACAGAGAAGTGATAATAGTGAATGAGGAAAACAAGTATATAGGAAGATAATCCCTGCCCAGATGCAGAGATAAAAAGTAAGGTTATTAAACCATTTATTTCCCTTTCTTTTTGAACAAAGTTTCTTTTACAGGCTTCTCTAATATATGTGAATTGAACTTGGTTAAAAATTCAGGTTTCTCTTAATTTACAGCAGTGTAACTTTGTATCTCTAATGTCTCCCCATTTTGGAAGGAGATATTTGCTGCTGAAAGGTCTTCATAAACCTGTCCACCTGTAGTCAATTTAAGGCCTTTAAATGTACTCACTAAGCTTTGGAGGTAGTCTTCCTGAGAGATTTAAACCCACTTACAGGGAGACTACAATCAGTTGACCAGGGGGTGGAGCCAAGGTAGTTTCCTGGAGATTTAAACTGCTCCAGGGAGTGCAAGTGACCTGGAGTGGGCAAACAGGGATGTGGCATGTCAGTGAGGTCGTGGCATGGCAGTTCGCACAGGCAGGGGAAGCAGGAAGGGCACAGCCACCCTCCCAGCTCTCTCTGGTGGGTTGTGATGTAGGTGGGTGGCTGTGGTTTCTTTGTTTTTTCCTGCAAGTCAACTAGACCCAGCAATGGTTTACAAACGAGCAAAAGCTGCTGGTGCTGCTATCAGGGGTAGTGTGCTAACCCAGACAGAACCCCTAGAAGGATGTGGCTGTTCAGGCCTCTGGCTGCATAGAGTGTCTGAGCCTGGCATTAGTACCAGAGGACAGTGTGAGAGACGCCTGTGTACGATGTGAGCAGGTGAATGATTTGCTGTGCTTAGTGGCAGAGCTCAAGGAAGAAGTAGAGAGGCTAAGAAGTATTGGGGAGAGTGAAAGGGAAATAGGCTGGTGGAGTCATACCCTTTCCACCCCAAACGAAGTCCAGCAGGAGACAGTGAAGTCCTGCCCTTCCTGCCATCAGGCAGATAGAGCAAACCAAGTAGATGGGGGGGGGAATGGAAACCGGAGAGGTAAAAGAATCCCGTCCTGACCCCCATCACCTCCCCGGGTACCTTTAAAGAACAGGTGTGAGACCCTGGACCCAGAGAGTCAGGCAGAGGGCAGTCAAGAAGAGAATCTGTCTGGAGGGTCTCCTGGTTGCACCCCATCTACTAGATGCATCACAACCAGAGCTATAAAGAAAAAAAGAAGGGTAGTTGTAGTAGGTGACTCCCTTCTGAGGGGAATGGAAGGCCCTATATGCCGACCGGACCCATCCCCTAGGGAAGTCTGCTGCCTTCCCGGGGCCTGGGTGAGGGATATTAGTAGGAGACTCCCTGAGCTAATCTGGCCCTCTGATTATTATCCACTGCTGGTGGTCCAGGCTGGCAGTGATGACATTAATGAAAGAGGTACCAGGCTAATTAAAAAGGACTTCAATGTGCTGGGTCGATTAGTTAATGGGACAGGAGCACAGGTGGTGTTTGCCTCAGTTCCTGGAGTAGCAGGGATGAATGAGGAGAGGAGTAGGAAAACCTGTCTTATCGATAGGTGGCTAAAGGGTTGGTGCCACCAGCAGAATTTTGGTCTTTTTGACCATGGGGCAAATTCTATGGTACCTAGCCTTCTAGAGTCAGACGGGCTTCATCTATCTAGCAAGGGCAAAAGGACTCTAGCCCATAAGTTGTCAGGGCTGATCAGGGCTTTAAACTAGGTTTGAAAGGGGAAGGGTTTGAAACCAGGCTCTCCAGAGATGAGCCTAAAGGTAGAAAGCCAGGGTTAGGAGTGATATCAGCAGCCCAGCTGAAGTGCATGGGCACCAATGCACACAGTATGGGTAACAAGGAAGAGGAGCTGGAAGTCATTGTGCAGCAGGAAAGCTGTGATGTAGTCGCTATCACAGAAGCGTGGTGGGATGACTCGCATGACTGGAGTGCTGCCATGGGTGGCTACAAGCTCTTCAGAAGGGATAGGTGAGGTGGAGGGGTGGCTCTATATGTTAGAGAGTCTCTTGACTCTGTAGAACTTAAAGTCAGTAACAATAAGGTTGAGTGCCTGTGGATCAGAGTCAGGGGGAAGGCCAACAAGGCCAACATCCCAGTGGGAGTCTGTTTGTTATAGACCCCCCAATCAGGATGATGAGGGTGATGAATTATTCTACAAGCAGCTGGCAAATGTCTCAAAATCACCAGCCTTTGTTCTTGTGGGTGACTTCAACCTGCTGGATGTCTGCTGGGAACTCAACACAGTGGGGAAGAGGCAGTCTAGGAGATTCCTAGAGTGTATAGAGGATAATTTCCTGCTTCAGCTGATAAATGAGCCTACCAGGGATGGGGCCCTGCTAGACCTTCTGTTCTCAAACAGAGAGGAGCTGGTGGGAGATGTGGTGGTCGGAGGCCATCTGGGGCACAATGACCATGAAATAATAGTTTTCAGTACTCAGGGACACAAAGAGGGCCATCAATAAAACTTCTACCCTGGACTTCCAGAGGGCAGATTTCAGCCTACTCAGAAGACTGGTTCAGAGGGTACCTTGGGAAACAGCTCTTGAAAACAAAGGGGTCCAGGAGAAATGGACATGCTGGATCCTCACAGGTCTATGGGACCAGATGGGATCCATCCTAGGGTGACAAGGGAGCTGGTGGAAGAGCTCGCCAAGCCGCTCTCCGTCATATACCAACAGTCCTGGCTCACAGGGGAGGTCCTAGATGATTGGAAGTTGGCAAATGTCACGCCAATCCACAAAAAGGGCTGCAAGGAGGACCCAAGAAACCACAGGCCCATCAGCCTGACCTCAGTGCCAGGCAAGGTTATGGAGCAGTTCATCCTGAGTGCAATCACACAGCACCTACAGGATGGACAGGGGATCAGACCCAGCCAGCATGGGTTTAGGAAGGGCAGGTCCTGTCTGACCAACCTGATCTCCTTTTATGATCAGGTGACCCACCTGGTGGATGAGGGGAAGGTTGTGGATATAGTCTGTCTGGACTTCAGCAAAGCCTTTGACACTGTCTCCCATAGCACTCTCCTGGAAAAGCTGGCAGCCCACGGCTTGGACAGGGGCACTCTGTGCTGGGTTAAGAACTGGCTGGAGGGCTGGGCCCAGAGAGTGGTGGTGAACGGTGCTGCATCCAGTTGGCGGCGGATCACTAGTTTAATATCTTTATTGATGATCTGGATGAGGGGATTGAGTGTACCATTAGCAAATTTGCAGATGACACGGAGCTGGGGGGGGAGTGTTGATCTGCTGGAAGGCAGGAGGGCTCTTCAGAGGGACCTAGGCAGACTGGAGAGGTGGTCTGATTCCAACAGGATGAGGTTCAACAAGGCCAAGTGCCGGGTCCTGCACTTTGGCCACAACAACCCCATGCAGCGCTACAGGCTGGGGACAGTGGCTGGAGAGCAGCCAGGCAGAAAGGGATCTGGGAGTTTGGATTGACAGGAAGCTGAACATGAGCCAGCAGTGTGCCCAAGTGGCCAAGAAGGCCAATGGCATCCTGGCCTGTATAGGAACAGTGTGGCCAGCAGAACGAGGGAAGTGATTCTTCCCCTGTACTCAGCACTAGAACAGGTTGCCGAGAGAAGCTGTGCATGTCCCATCCCTGGAAGTGTTCAAGGCCAGGTTGGATGGGGCTTTGAGCAACCTGGTCTAGTGGAAGGTGTCCCTGCCCATGGCAGGGTGTTAGGACTTGATCATCTTTAAAGGTCCCTTCCAACCCAAACCATTTGATGATGATGATGTCCCAGGTGCTCTCCAAGCCAAAGGCAAGAGTTCCTTGCTCTGGAGAAAACTGGAGAGAAGACTGTTACTTGGACAGCTGAACCCAAGCTCTTTTGAGTGAGTGGAAACCGCACTGAAGGGGCTGAGATTTTTATAGAAGATTTACAGTTCATGGGTGTTTAAGTAGCCAGAAATGCACTGAGATGCTGAAGAGACTGAGGAGGAGAGAGCACATGACCAGCTAAGCTCAGTGGTCATTACTGGAGGTATCAAGGCAGTACGTGCTTGGGCAGCTATTGTGTTCACTAGAGCTTTTTACATTCACATCTAACCAAATTGTCAAGACCTGCTTTTAGAGCAGCTTGGAGTATGACAATCCTTGCTGTGGTTCTTCCTGTACATCCAGCCTGCGAGAATGTGCCAGGTTCCCGATTAAGCCATTCGATATGTTGAGGCAAATGGTATCCCATGTGATCCAGAGAGTAGGCTCTGGTTGCATCTGGGAACTGCACTTGAAAGATTACCCTCTGCCTTGCTGCAAAACTAATGAGTTTAGTTTTGGGTCAACTGTTCACGGACACTAAAGCACATCCACTGTGTGCTCCTCAAAGAAAGATGCAGTCTGAACAGAAACTGCACGACTGAAAGACGTGGTCTGTATAAGAGCATCTACCTGGGAATTCTGATAAACCAGCTCACCTCATGCATAGGTGGGAAATTGCAGTGCCCAAAGGAAAACGGAGTCAGCAGGAGCCTTCATGGGGACTTGTATTTTTATCAGTACCTAAGAATGGACAAATGTGCTTCCTTGAGAGCAACTAAGAGGTCAGGTCACCATTAAAAAAGAGCTTGACAAGAGTTGGTCCCATCTTGCAACAGGGAGAGAGATTATATGAGACTTTAGATCTGTGAATGAAAAGCTTCTCAACCTGGAGGTTTCGTTGCACCCATTGAAACAGGGCTTCTTCCTCATCGCAGCTTCAGTACCTTACTGCAAGATATAGGAAGCCTGAGTGGACATTTAGTCTTTGTTCAACTGAGAGAAATCCTTTTGTGTCTCTAGTGCAGACAGACACTTCTGCATGTTGGGCACCGGCACACACAACAGCTTTTGGTTTATATCCATCATCTATTCATAGAAAGCTCCGAATGGGCAGGAGCAGCCAGAATCCTGTTACCTGTTCACCCCAGGGCTTTCCAGACAGCTTGCCCAGCCATGCCTTACATTACGTTGCCATATTGATGCCCCACTTCCCTGTCAGGGAGGTGAGGTGCATGAGAGTCCTACCAAAAGGACACCTGCACTTGTACCTGGGCCATGCTTGCAAACAGTGCCTGTACAGATAACAAATCTAATTTGCAGGCCATGTCTCTTAATGCAAGTTAGACATAACCACTACATCCTCCAGAGTCAGCTATTCTTCCATTATAGTCAATGTGAACATTTGCAGCTAATTGTGAACAGATTTTAGACCTTCAGTCATGGTGTTTTTATTATCCATGGATGCTGCTATTTTATATTCTGTGTTAGTATTCAAATAATATTGCATATGAATAGCATAGGATGAAATAGACCAACCACTTAATAATTTTAAATACAGACCTCATCAGCAAAGAAAAGCTAAAAAAATCTTGGTAAAGTCTGACCCCTTGCACTTTCACAGTAGTGAGTGAGCAAATCGTATTTCAAAGTGGTTTATTTGATGCTAAAGTGTGTGTTGTCTTATTCGTTCACAGTTATGTCCATGAGAAGCTTTGCAAACAAGAGAGCAAGGGAACAAACATAATATGAGCAGAGATAATGCACATTTAGATAAATTTTCTTCACTTACTCAAGCAATTGGGAGTTTTTAATTATTTAAAATACTTCTCAAGAACAAGCTAAATGTACCACAGCAGACTTTCTGCAAATAAGTCAGTGTTAGCAATTTAAGCCCTCACTTCAGCATCACCTCTGTGATATAAATGGGGCTGAGAAGTGAGACAAGAAAGTGAAGAAACAGGCCTTTTAGTGTGGAACAATGAAGCCATAAGGTTGCAAAGTTCTACGCAGTCAAGGGGTTGAAATGGTAGATTTGAGCAAGGTGTGTATGAGGGGGTTGTGTTAAATACAAGCTATCAGTCTGGTGCAGAAAAGCACTGTGACTCATGCATAGATTTAACAGTCGCTTCTGTCTGTGAACAATTCTGCCCTCTCTTTTCCATCAGAAGCAAAGCAAAACATCTGCACCATCCACAAGTATTATTCACCATTCATGATATTCTGTAAACCAGCATAGATCGCTGTATAAAGAACAACACTTGGACTCTTGCCTCTTGAGAATGAAAAATCTCAGACATAGCTTCAGGAGCCCGAGAGATCAAGGCAGCTCCGAGTACTCCACTCAGCCCCAGAGTACTCTATTCCATGCTGTGTCGCATCAAGAAAGATATAATGACTGCTAACCAAGTGGACATTTTCACAAGCATTCCTTCTGCTGCATTTGATTTGAGGCATTCTGAAGTCAACACATTTAGTCTGATGTTTGAACAATACACTTTTTAACACGCTCCATTTTCTTTGGCTGAAATTATTCTATTGTAAAAGGGATTATTCACGTTTTGTGTTTTACTGTTAATAAAGAGATTTCTAATTTAAGAGCTCTTTCCCTTGTCATCTGCCATTCTTCTCTTTGAAAGAGATTGGCCATGGAAAACTCTAGGTCCCAGTCAGACCACAAGTGACTGTGGGAACTGGAGCATTTAGAAAGCCTTTATTCATACAAGTCCGTCTTGGGCAAGAGAATCAGTGATTGCACTAAGTAAGTAATGGTATGCTAGACACAGGAAAATGTACTGAAAATTAATACGGCATAAAATCTAGATGTATAGTATATGAATCCTTCACTGTTCTGTGGTAGATTTGATGATTTAAGAGGATGGTTCAGCTTACTTTTGAAGGAGACAGCTCTGATCTGACAGGCAGTCAATGAGCAGTGATGCTGCTCTATGATAGAGGCCCTTGCTCTGCACCAGACTGACATTAGTGGAAAGACAGACTTGCAGCTGCGCAGTTCTTGAAATGCTCAAGGAAAAAGACAGATACAGTAAGAATGCACTGTTACAGAAGTGTCATGTTTTAATCTTCCTAAAATTCAGATTTTGTTCTGCAATAACAGAAGCAAGGGAGTAGACAACATAATGGGTCTCGGAGCCATGCAGGCACTGCTGGGTTCACACACAGCTTGGGAATCCCACCTGGAACTCTGCCCAAACAGGACAGCCCTGCTGCCAGCACATCTCCCAACACCTGCACTAACCTGTAAGGCACTGGTATCACAGACCACCAAAACTACAGGATAGGTGAGCTGCACTGTACTGAACATCTCTATGCACAGCTTCAGCAAGTTGCATTTGTTTTGACATAACCGACTTGTTCAGTACTGTCTTAAACACTCCCTGTGCCACCTTTCCGCCGTGAGGGTTTTGGTTTTTTTAAAAGTTTAATCAGATCTGTTCACCTACATGATCTATTCACCTTTCATAAGCTGACCATTTAAAACAAAATCAAATACTTTATTCTACAATTTCAGCCAATTATGTTTTCACATATATTCTAATACACTGAAAAGTAACCTGATTTTACCTAAAGCTAAAATAACTTTTTATACCAAGAGCCTTGGAAAACAGAATGCCATCTAGTCAGAGCTGGCTGTTTTAGTAATGGGAAAAAAACCCCAAACATGTAAATTTAACAAAACAAAAAAGAACAGGCTTTGTTTTTAAAGAAAAACAAAGATTTTACTCAAACACTTATTGGTCCAGATATACAAAGTTTTTCAAGTTCTTTTTAAAAGAACAACTTGTGCTAAATACAATAAATCCCTACTGAACAAGTTTTATACATACAAAAAGCACAGCTTGAAAAAATCCGTAAGACTAACAAATACTCCTGAGAAGATACTATTTCATGGATCAAACTGCTGCAATAACTTTAAAGTAGTACTTTGTAATAAGCACCTACCCCATCTGGATAACCTCTATTCAGAAATGTGGTTTAATACAAAAGTTTGTTTGAAAAACAAAATGTGGGATATAACACTTACATAATACAGTGTTTGGATGTTTAACCCAATCAATTGCAAGTTCATCTGATTTGGGTGAAAACCTTTATCAGCACTGCAGCTGATACATTATCAGTTGTATTAATAGAATTTTAACTGTAGGTTTTTTTAGAAGAATAGTTTTTGGATTAATTTGCTATTATGAGTTAAAAGCTTTAAAATTTAATTTAGTAACTTAAAAATGACTGATAATCTGCAATTAATTTATATTTCACATATAAGAAGTTGGTCATTACAAATAACTCCACAAAACAAGATCTAACTCCGGTTTCATACGTTCCACTTAATTCTTCTTTAAAGCTTTTTGCCATTTATCTGTTTTGGAACTTTTAAACACTAATTCTTTTACATGCTATGCACAATGAAGCATTTCAAACCTACTCAACTTGCAGATAATGAACAGATAGCAGGAGGATCACCTACTTGTACTTTCCTGAGCCACTGGATTGACTTCTTGATGGCATGTTATCTTTGCCTTTAGTGCAAGATTCTGCTGGACAGTTCTCATATCCCTGAGCAATTACTGTTAGGTCATGCCACTGGGCTGGCTCAACTTCAGAACTTTATTTCACAACTTCCATAGAAAGTAACTGACTTCCTTCAATGATTGTCATCAAAGACTGATTTAACTGCAAATCTTTATATAAAAAAAGGTTAAATTAAAGGGAAGACTTTGTTAGGTAAAGGGTATACAGCTAAACATTACTACTATAAACAATTTTTTATTAAAAAATTAAACATTAAAATGAAGTTTTAAAAATAATCAAAAAATAGACTCCTCCAGATTTGCAGATGACACCAAGCTGAGTGGTGTGGTTGACACAACTGAGGGATGAGATGCCACGTAGAGGGATCTGGACAAGTTCGAGAAGTGGGCCAATGGGAATATCCCAGTGTTTAACAAGACCAACTGCAAGGTGCTGCACCTGGATAAGGGCAGCCACTGGTATCAATACAGGCTGGGGGATGATCAAGAGCAGCCCTGCCAAGTAGAACTTCAGGGGCTAGTGGATGAGAGGCTGGACATGAGCTGGCAACTGTCTCCCGGGCTGCATCAAAAGGAGCATGGCCAGCAGGTCAACAGAGGTGATTCTGTATGTTGATGCTGGAATAACAGGGCCTACAGTCAGCAGTCAGGAGGTCATGAAGCCAAACAGCTGGGATCCCTTGCTAAAGATCAGGTAATTGAAAGAGGCATTGGAAAAGAGGCAGCAATTTGCAGTCTCAGGAGATGGCTCATCTCAAGTGTGAGGGCAAGATACACATTTAAGGAAGATCTTGTGAACTTCCCAAGAAAGTGGACCACTCCAGATAAAGGTATCCAGTACTTGAGAGAACTAGCAGTGCTAATGAGAAGTCATCTATTGTAATCTAGGACACGATAACACCCCTAAAGATCCAGAGGATGGACCTTGTACAAAGGCCAGGTGGAGGAAGGTGGTTCAAAATGCCCCTGCATCATATTCCAACAGCCTGGTGGCTCTATATTACCCAAAGATGGGTTCACCAACTGTAGAGGTGATGTCCTCCTGGCTTCAAAACATAGAATAAACTCTGGGTGCTTCCTCATTCCCACGGGCCAGCACCTCAGCCCTCAGGGGCTGCCCGAGATTGGTCCCCTCCTCGGTCAGAGGGAAAGGAAGCCCCAAGTGCAGGCCATGTGGTTGTAACAGACAGATAACATACAAATGCCAAAAATTATGTTTCGGCATTGTTTCTGCCTGTCAAAAACTTCCTACCAAAACTTCTGTGTCAATTTTCCACCAGAAGTTCTCACCAGAATTTCCCACTGGAGTCTTCCTGTCAAAAGATCCTGTTATTGTTCATGGTTATCATATCTCTTCAAACATCTGAACAGGGCTACGTGCCAAGAAACCACACAAGAACCTCCTCTGAACACTATAAAAGTTGAGGAGAAATTTGGGAAAAGTAGGGAAAGAGGAGTGGGAAAGACAATTAGCTATAGCAGCTGAGAGTTTCTCCCCTGCCTCGCCCTCACCTTTTTCTCCTGCCACCGTAAGCTGCCTGCCTGAAACCGGACCTCTGCCGCCTTGAAGTGGACTGGACTGAGACCCACCGTGCCACCCTGACCATATTTCTGAGGCCTGCGAGGTACAGTGGGACCGAGGCCTCTACACAGCCTGGGACACGGCCGGTGTGAGCAGCGGAGCCCACATCCTGGCTGCATTCCACAGAAGTGAAGCTGTGAAAGACCCCCTGCAGCTGAAGAGATAACACCGAAAAGCGGCAAGAGACAGAGAAAAAAAAAGGCAGAAAACTGCTTTTCTCTCTCTCCCCCCCCTCCACCCTTCAGATCAGTTCAACGGAAAAGGTAGTTTGGTGGTAATCTTTTCTCTGCTTCTAAAAGTAATCTTAGCATTTTCCAACCTTTTCTTATTTTTTCCTCTTTCTCTTTGCATCTCTTAGCAATTAATAAAAACAGTTTTGGTATCAACAGATAACTCATATGAGTTTTAATTTTGCTCAAGGGAATATTCGAATCTAAAAGTTCCTTCTGCAATATTTAAGCAGATTGTAACAGTGGTGAACTCTGGTTCTTTCTGCATGACCACGAGGAAGACAAAAGGAAGTGGGATGGCAAACCCACCTGTAAGCTGGAAGCCCGGGTATGTGAATTGAGAGGGAAGAGAACTGTTAAGAAGGGGTTACCCAAGAAGGCTGTCAATGTAGTTGCCACAGAGATCCAAGAAAGTAATCAGCGACCTCTCATAAATGAAAGGACTTAAATCAACTCCTTTGATCCTGGTGAGGGGACTTCTGATCTGGCATCACAAAGGTCAGTGAATACTCTGACCAGGAACAGGAATAGAGGGTCCCTGCCTTCAGCCAGGAGGAGGAAAGGGATGACAGGGCCTACTGGACTGTGTGGATTCGATAGCCTGGCACATCAATAGCCTGGTACAGAGCTTTCGTAGATATGGGTGCACAGTGCACACTGATGCCATCAAGACACAGGAGTGCAGAACCCATCTGGACCTCTGGAGTGACAGGAGGATGCCAAAAATTGTCTGTATTAGAGGCCGACATGAGCACAGCAGGGGACAAGTGGGAAAAGCACCCTATTGTGACTGGCCCAGAGGCCCCTTGTATCCTTGGCATCAGTTACCTCAGGAGGGGGTATTTCAAGAGTCCAAAGTAGTACCGATGGGCTTTTGTTGTAGCTACTGTGAATACAGAGAAGATCAGGCAGTTATCTACCCTGTCTGGCCTCTCGGAAGGTCTCTTCATCATGGGATTGCTTCAAGTTGAAGACCACTGAGTGCCAGTTGCCACCAGGACAGTGCATCCATGACCTGACTCATTAACTGGAAAGCCAAGACATGATCAGCAAGACTCCCTTGCCTTTTAATGGTGCCATTGCCTCCAGTGCAAAAGTCTGATGGAGGGTAGAGGTTAAGAGTAGACTATCGTGGCCTAAACAAGGTAACACTGAGTGCTGCTGTGCTGGACATGTTAAGAGTTCCATTGTGAGCTGGAGTCGAAGGCAGCCAAATGGTGTGCTACAGCTGACACTGCCAAAGCATTTTTCTCAATTCCTTTGGCAGCAGAGTGCAGATCACAGTTTGCTTTCACGTGGAGGGGTGTCCAATGCACCTCGAATTGACTGCCCAGGGGTGGAAACAAAGCCCTACCATCTTCCATGGACTGAACTGATCCAAGCTGTACCAGAACTGGTGATGCTCCCGAACACCTACAATTTAATGACATCATTGTGTGGGGCAGTAAAGCAGAAGCGTTTGAGAAGGGAAAAAGAATAATTCAGCATCTTCTTAAAGCTGGGTTTGCCATAAAGAAAAGCAAAGGACCTGCACAAGAGATTCCGTTCTTGGGAGTAAAATGGCAGGATGGACACCATCATATGCCTATGGGTGTGGTTAACAAAATAGGAACGATGTCTTCACCAGCTAACAGGAGGGAAACACAAGCTTTCCTAGGCCTTGTAGGATTCTGGAGGATGCACGTTCCAGGTTATAGTCAGCTTGTGAGCCCCCTCTATCGAGTCACCCAGAAGAAGAACCATTTCGAATGGGGCCTTGAACAACAACAGGCCTTTGAGCAGATCAAACAGGAGATGGCCCAAGCGGTAGCTCTGGGGCCTGTTCGAACAGGACCAACCACACAAAATATCCTCTCCGCTGCAGCTGGGGAGTATGGTCTCAACTGGAGCCTCTGGCAAAGAACATCAGGAGAAACCCTAGGGTTTTGGAGCCGGAGTTATCGAGGATCAGAAGCCCACTACACGCCAACTGAAAAGGAGATATTAGCAGCCTATGAGGGGCTTCAAAGCACCTCAGAAGTTGTTGGGACAGAAGCATGTCTCCTCTTGGCACTGCATTTGCCTGTGCTGCACTGGATGTTCAAAGAGAACATCCCCTCAATACATCACACAAGCAGTGGAATAAGTGGGTAGCTTTGATCATACAATGAGCCTGAATGGGAAAACCCAGTTTCCTGGGAATCCTGGAAGAAATTATGGACTGAACAAAAGGCAGAGATTTTGGAGCACTGCCTGAGGAGGTGACTTGTGCTCAAGAAACACCACCATATAACGAGTTATCAGAAGATGAGAGAGGCTATGCTCTATTTACTGATGGATCTTGCTGTGTGGTAGGAAACCATTGGAGGTGGAAAGCTGCTGTGTGGAGTTCCACATGACAAGTCATTAAGACCACTGAAGAGGACGAGTCAAGCCAGTTCGCAGAAGTGAAAGCCATCTAACTAGCCCTTAAGATTGCTGAACAAGAAAAGTGGCCTGTACTATACCTCTATACTGGTGGCTAATGCCCTGTGAGCATGTGTGGTGAGGGGAAACAGTTTTCCCCCTAGAGTTATAAAATGGTAAACCCCCAGGGGGTGGTGACCTTTGAGGTTGACCCAATCAGCGCTCCTGCAAAATATAAACATATCACAAGCAGACCGGAAAAGAAGGTAGTTGTAGTTGTTGTTGGAAGAGAGGTGGCCATGTTGTAGAGCCACGAGGAGCAGGGGCAGGAGCCCCTCTGGGGGCCACAGCCCCCCAGCCCCCCAGCTGGGGGCTGCAGGAACTTGGAACAGTATTAAACTAGGCCGAGTTCTGTAGCCGAGAGCTGGGGGAAGTTTCTGCACCGAGAGCAGCAGCAAGAGATACTGAAAGCGGCAGCAAAACAGCACTGACCGAGGAGGAGTGGCAGAGAGCCAGCAGAAGATAAGGAGCAGCAAACCAAGCACGCAGCTAACCAGAGAGACACAGAGTTGTCTGATCGAGAGAGAGTTTGGGTAAGAACTGAACCAAAACCCCAAACTCCTTTGAGATCTCTCCTAAAATGGAGGGGGTGGACTCCTACTGAATGGAAGTCCTAAAATGCAGCATGGACTGCAAAGAGAGGAGCTGAGAAGCTCAAAGCGTCCCAGAGCTGGACGGAGACGCAGAATGGAATGCAGAGGAGGGCTTCACCCCCCTGCAAGGGGGCTTGAATCCCCTGAAGATAAGGACCGTCATGAAGACCCCTGCGCTTCATGGTATGATGTGGTAAAGCGACCTTTGTCCTGGCAAACGCAGCCCACGGAAGAAAAGACCCTCGCCTGAAGTCGAAGGGCTGAGAGGGGCTTGGAGGCCTCCCTCCTGTGTACTGGCAGAGATCCAGCTACAGCTGCTGCATGGAAGAGGAGAGCCTGCTGCCCTAGAGACACGGCTGCTTTGAGACTGAAAAGGATCTCTTCCTTTTTCCCTCCTGGACTTTTATTTGGAGGAAGAAGTGATTTGATCCATTGTAAATACTGATGTATCATGGTAGAGATAGTTAAGATTATGTGTATAATGTATTATAATATTTATGTGATGTGTACAGTGTACATTGTAATATATTTCCTTCCCCCCATTTTGAGTCTGGTGTGGTGTCTGGAAAACCCATCTCACACTGGGTTGAGATGTGGGAGGGGGGCCGAGACTCGGGAATTGGATTTTGGGGCTCTCAAACCATGACAGCATGGCTACACCAATGGAAGAAGGCCAATTGGCAACGCAGGGGTAAACCCATCTGGGTTGCTGCATTGTGGCAGGACATCACTGCAAAAGTGGAAAATATGACTCTGAAGGTACATCAGGTAGATGCTCACATGCCCAAAAGTCGAGCCACTGAAGAACATCAGAACAATAAGCAGGTATATAAGGCTGGCAAAATTGAAATAGCACAGATAGAACTAGACTGGGAGAAGGGTGAGCTATTTATAGCCCAATGGGCCCATGAAACATCAGGACATCTAGGAAGAGATGCAACAATGGGCTCATGATCCATGGGGTCGTGACCATGGAGTCCATCACACAGATCATTCATGAATGAGAAATGTGCTGCAATGAAGAGAGCTACACATGTAAAATTTCCCTGGAACAGAGGGAACTGGGATTTCTGATATGGTGAGGCCTGGCAAACTGACGCCAAGGTAAGCGTTACATACTCACCACAGTGAAGGCAACTACTGGTTGGCTGGAAGCAGACCCTGTAAACCAGGCCACTGCTCAAAACACTGTCTTAGGCCTTGAAAGGTAAATTTTGTAGCAACATGGTACTCTAGAAAGAATTGAATCAGACAGGCTCACTTTCGAAATAACCTTATAAACTCTTGGGCAAAGAAACATGGCATTGAGTGGATATATCCCATCTCCTATCACCCACAAGCCTCTAGAAAAATTGAGAGGTATAATGGACTACTGCAGACTATATTAAGAGCATTAGGCAATGAGGCATGGAAGCACTGAGATGCTAATTTAGCAGAAGTCAGCTGGCTGATTGATTTACACTAGAGGATCTGCTAACCGCCCCGGTCCTAACCAAACAAAACCCCTGCACACTGAGGGGGGAGGTAAGCTCCCCATATACACACAGGGAAGCTGAGTGTGGATTTCTCCTCCCATGAGAAAAGGCAAACCCATTCGTGGGACTGTCTTTGCTTAAGGACCTGAGTGTACTTGATGGGTAATGCAGAAGGATGGGGAAACCCGGTGTGTGCCTCAAGGAGATTTAACCGTGAGGAAAAATCATCTGTAGTGTAAATTGTATGTTGCAGGAAGTACAGTACCAGGAATTACACGAACCTACGAAGAGTGAATTTTGCGAGGCCCAAGGAGAGTGTGACAATGCCCCAAGCTGGGCTATGGTAGTGCCCAATGATTGAGTGTGCTGCTGCTTCTGTCCTGACCACCCATCCTGATGGAATGAAGTCGCAGTCATGGCCTGGTTTTGAACATCTGGAGGGGTGGAGGAAGCCCATGAAATGGGAAAATAATAGCCATCTGTAAAAGGACAGGGGATAGTAGTTAATGCAAACGTATACATCTGTATGCAAGGTCAACCCACTACAGCCCCTCTGCTTCACTCTGGTGAGACCCTGGAGTACTGTGTCCAGCTTTAGGGCTCCCAATGCAGGAAGGACATCCACCTGTTAGAGCAAGTCCAGAGGAGGGCCACCAAGTTGATTAGAGGGATGGAGCACCTCTCCTGTGAGGAAGCTTTAAGGTCCTTTGCAACTGCTGAGGAATACATCTGGTGCAGGTAGCTCGTTTTGCAAACTGAAATTCAGAGATGCAGACTGAGATGCAGATTGAGCTCTAGCTAGGAGCCAAGAGACCATGAACTGCCAAGCCAACCCTTTGCATAACAAAGGGCATGAAGTCCGATGGCACTAGCCAGGTGAGTGGACACAGAGCCACATCAGGAGCCAAAGATTCAGGAGGAAGAGCAAGACTTGCTGGCACTTAGACTGTGAGGGTATAAAAGCCCAGGGGTTCCTCTGTTGGAGGTCCCTCCTCAGAGGCACCAGCTGGGGCTGTTTCTGTGTGACTGCGCTGTGAATAAAGTGCTTTATGGAATGAGACATCTGAGACTCTGCTATAGGAAACGTGAGGTCGAACCTGTAAGGAAACCTTGTCTGACTGCATATGAGTGGGGTTTGTAGGGAGTCAAGCAGGGCAGAAAGCCATCAGCTCACTGGAGCCACCCGCAGTGAAGGGGCTTTGGTCCCAGCAATTAAAGTCTCTGGCACTGGGTGTGTGACTGCCAGAGTCTGGTGAATGGTCAGATTGGGAAGTTTCCTTAACACAGTCCAGTCCACTCTATGATTCCATGATTTGCTCACAAGTTTTCAGACACCCAAGCAGCTCAAAACCTCAAAAGTGCAAACAAGATACAAATACATAACAAAAGCAACTTTCATCTTCCTTTAAACATTGAGATTCTTTGTATTTATACAAAATACAGATCCTATCCCTCCTTCAGCACCAGACTGATCTGAAGGTCATTGATCTGTTCTCATTACCCAGGGGCTCCTTGAAACTGTTGTTGCCTTTGTTCCAAAGCTTGTTGACTTAACAGTTGCTGTTGTTTCTGTAGAAACTGCACTACTTCTGGGCTTCTGAGAAGGGACTGAAAGAAAGAAAGAAAGTGTACTTTACTTTAGAGAACTCACATATGTTAAATAGCTATATTATATTTATATTATAAAATTTTTCCATTGAATTAATTTGTGCATTACTCTTTGCTGTTCTTTAACTGTGGCAGACAACTAAGCAGCAGCCTCTGCTCACTCTCTCCTCTGCTCCTTCCCTGCTGTGGAATGAAGCACTGTTCAGCAATAACTAAAACAACACTGCATTATCAACACTCTTTTCATCACAAACCCAAAGCGCAGTCCCATACAAGCTACTGTGAAGAAAATTAACTATATCCCAGCCACTACTACCACACTCATCCAAACGAGAGTTCAATCAAATGCAGAATTACAAAACACGCTCACAAGACATCTAGGCACTGTTTCAAGACACCATCAGGTAAGCAGAAGCAGCATTAATATACATCCTGAAAGCAGGTTCAGAATGTAAAAAATATACAGTATTGCAAAAAAACCATAAATATAACAAACAGGAATAATCTAATGACATACTGAAAACAAACACCTCTCAATTGTGTCTTCAGTTTTGAGCCAATTTCTACATTTCTCACTACAGATAGCTCAAAAAAGTATAATAAACAAACAAAATACTGTAATTCTGCAGCAAAGCTCACGTTCTATCAAGAGTTCAAGCATCTGGAGTATTAGCCACATGTTTTAGTTTTAGGTAGACCTGCAAGGAGCAGGGACTTGGACTCAATGATCCTTATGGGTTCCTTCCAACTCGGGATGTTCTATGATGCTGTGTTCACTGAGTGTTCAGAATTTCCCAACACTTCAAAACAGCGGTCCAGCCACAAGGAATGAAAGTTGTAATGGAGAAGCCAAAGAAACTGTAACTACTGAATTATTTTCCTTCATTGGGCTTAATTCTTTAAAGGAGCAACAAAGTGTTTAAAAACTTAGAACACATGCCAGTCATGCACTCTACAGATGAGTCATACTGTTTACAGTTTATCAACACATATATAGACAATTTTAAGTGTGATATATCTACAACTTCTAAAACACACCAGAGTAATTAAAGTTTACATCAGACCTAAAGTCCATACATTGTTCTACCTAAAGCTTTGGTTTAACAAGCTAAAACCCCTCAGTTATACTATAAGCACTATTTACCCTGAAGAAATAACCATGCCTGTTTATTACTACCAAAATACACAACTTCAGTTAATGTGGCAGTGATCACTAAATTCAGTTATCTTAGTATTCTTCACAGAGAAGCTGAGGCACACATCTGCTCTACAGCATATTTCAAATTTGAAAATATGCACAGGTAGTGTACAATCTTAAACTAATCTTCTTTCACAGCAATGACAGTTAAGTAAATAAAGGTGGTGTAACAATTTTTGAGTTCAAAACCTCTCGGAAAACAAGACTTACCAGCCTTTTTTTATTCAATACTTGTTCTAAAAGAGTAGGTCTTGCTGGGCGATCTCCAATGGATCCTGTTCTCTGCTTTGTAACAGGAACTGAACCTTCAACACTATCCTGCACATGAAAGAAAAAAGAGAAAGTGACACTATAAACTCTGATATAGTGATACACAGAAAATCCCAAGAGTAAAGAACATTTGCCTCCTAATCTGCAGAGGAAAGTAACAGCACAGGAATGGAAATGTATCTATTCAAGACTGGGCCTCTTCTTTCCACATCCTTTCACCATTTCACCAGTCACAGCAAAGCAATGCAATTGATTTAAGTCTTCCACACTGCAAAAGTAACCAGGTTACTATGGCTAGTTGTAGCCTTGAATTTATTTGACTGCATTTCTTAAAAAAGAAGTCACTCACAACAGTTCAATCTCCAGCTTCTGAAAGTGAGTGATATTTACCATTTACAACTGGGCAGGAATGACAATACTTCTAGTACCAAAACAAAACATACTTCAGAACACTATTATGAACTTGCTAAAGACCCAGGCTTATTTTTCTCTTTGCAAGTTTATTCTGTTTGTTGTACAATCACCAGTCACCTGAATTAGACATATGAATACAATATGGCTCTACAATCTGCTCTGAAGAAAATATCAATGGTTTGGAAAATTTAAACCTATGTTGAATTCTTTGTGTATTAAATTCATAACTTACTGACACTTCCATTTACCTGAAAAGGGATCAAAAGGAAGAACAAAGTATCCCACTATCTTTACTTCAATCCTGTCCACAGAATTCAAAAATGAAAACATCTACTGGGAACCTAACTCTCACCCCACAAGACAACAGGATCTTGTGAAGTCTTAACAGAGACCACTGCAAAAAAGCATACTAAGTTTAGGACTAAATATCCTGCTTTCTTCTGCAAGTTCAGGCCTTAATTTCATAACATTCAAAGCAACCTACATTTGCAAAAACTGGGAAAAGCAAGCCCACTTTCTTCTAAAATGCAATAATCACTATTTCACGTTACCGATCAGAAGATTTTAACCCATCATTACACAATATGCTACAATTTTGCCCTTCTCCCATACTGTCCTTTTTTCTGAACTAGCAAAAGTATTTCTGTAGACTGAGCAGGAAGTAGTTCTGTAGACTCTGCTCACAAACTGAGCAGGATGAACTATCAGAGAAGAAAGAGAGAAGAGGGGAAGTCATGCCAGTACATAAATCTAGAGTTCATTTTGATCTTGATTGAATACCGTGTGCAGCTTCTGTTTCCTCATCTAAAGGAGAAGTAGCCACTAGAATTAGAAAAGGTTAACAGAATGGCAAGGATAATAAAAGTACATAACTTTTTCCTTGAAAACAAGCATGTTAGGCCTTTTCAATGCAGGAAGGAAACAACTTAATGGCAAGTCTTAAGTGTCACAAACTGAACAGGAATTAGTTGTTCATCGTATCTTCTCATGTAAACACTAACTGGCAAATTAGGTTGACAGCAATAAGATTCAAAATCAAGGAGATCAAATAAAGCAGCAGACCTGAAGAAACTACCAGAATGTAACAGATGCTCAAAGCTTACACGGTTCAACAAAAAAATCCAAAATACTACATGGAACAGGCATTACTTAAGAGCTACAAAATACATCAGAAAACTTACACCTATTTCAGCAAGTTCTTTGAACCAAGAGAGAAGATGAGAGAATACTTCTTAGCAGCATCATGTACACTTCCTTTTTTTAATGCACCTGCTTCATGCCAGCTTTTACAGCTACACAAAAAAAGATTCTTTAGTGGGACACCCAGTATGGTTACTACTATATTTATATGAAGAAAAACAGAAAAAGGAAAAGTTTTTTGATGGTTAAGTTTGCAGTTAGATCAGTTGCCAGTCACATGACTCGAGAGACAGCTGTGCTGACATAAAAGGGTTGCTTCTAGCTTAAGTGTCAGGCAAGTTGGTGTTTTTTTCCTTCTAGCAATCACTATTTTATACTTGCCCCTTTGAGCACAAACTAGTCAGCACCTCCAAGAGTAAAACCATTTCCCTCTTTGTCTCATCTAAATACAAGATCTTAAACACTAACTCTGTAACAAGTGACCAAAAGTGTGAAAATGTGTGATCCTGACTGTGTCAGCAACTGTAGAAAAAAAAACCTATTTAAAAAGTCGAACGTTACCATCAGCTCTCCCACTGACAATATTTCCCCATCCAAACAATACACATAAGCTTGTGAAAAGTAAGTATGAACTAGCAGTGGTCTAAATATATAACTGCCATTTAATATAAAATATAATAACCGAAAAGCATCTTGAAAAACCTACACAACTGATTTTTATATACAATATAACCTGATATCTAACGGCCTTTGTGACTTTAAACTTATTTCAGCATCAACTGAGCAAGAAATCTGACAAGAAGTCTCTCTTAGATCTATACTTTCACCCTTCCTCCTGTGAAAAAAACCACACGCTACACAGCGAAGCATCCTCTAGCAAGAATTCTTTCCCTGGAATGTCCTGGTCTAGCTGCACGCTACTACAATTTATGTCAGAGAGCTAAGAAGAAACGGGCTTTGCTCCGGCAAACCGGAGGAAGAGCGAGCTGTACGACTGCCCTACATTTCTGCCCTTTCCCCTGGCCAGCAAGGTCCCATTCCCGGGTCTGACAGAAGCCGATTTTCCAGGGAAGCCGCAGCCCCCGGGCACCCCCGAGGGTGTACCGGCCGAGGCCCCGCCGACCACCCCGCCTCACCTCGGCCCGGGAGCCTCCCCCGGCGGTCGCCGCCGCCCCGCCGCCCCCCAGGGCCTGGTCGCTCTTCTTGCGCTTGTACTTGTCCTTGTAGATCTTGTTGCGGTGCCGCTTGCACATCCAGGGCTTGCGCTGCTTCACCACCTGCGTGGTGGTCTCGCTGCAGCCCTGGTACGTGCAGCTCTTGCACTCGCCGCCCGCCGCCGCCTCGCCGCTCGAGGCCGCCGCTGCTCCCGACTCCGCCTCCGCCTCCTCCTCCTCCAGCTCCTCCAGGCTGGCCGTGCTCTCGCCGCCCGCCGCCTCGACCTCGGCCTCCTCCTCCCTCGCCTCGGCCCCGCCGGGGCCACCCAGCCCGTACAGCACCATGAAGCCGCCGCTAGAGGAGGGCGGCAGCGGCCCGTCGGCGCTCGACACCGGCTGCAGCGCCACCCCTGCCGTCCCAGCTGCCGCCTCCCCGCCGCCGCACGGCTACATCAGAAGCAGCGCCAGCTGCTGCGGCGGAAAGGAGGAGCAGGCGAAAGCAGGGGCGTGAGCGGCAGCAGAGCAGCCCCGTGGGGCGCCCCTGCCCGACCCCGCCGCGCCCCGAGTCCTCGCCGCGCCCCCAGCGCGCAGGCGCCGCGCGCGCCGCGCATGTGCCCCGGCCGTGCTGAGGGACGGGGCTGGGGTGCGCCTGTAATGGCGCCGCCGCCCCTGGGGCGGTCTGAGGAGGTTTGCCTCGAAGCTGCACCGGCATACGATGGCAGGAATCCCTTGTAGCCACGGCACAGCCACCAGTGTGGTTTGGGCCGGTGTGACGTCCCACCCTTAAGGGGAAGGGAACACCCGAGATTCGTAAATGCTCGTAGTTGAACGACAGAAGTCAAGAGGGTCCGCAAGCAGTCAAAGTTTTATTAGTAAACTGCACACTTGGCACGGAAATCGGTGTGTTAGCCCCTGACCTACTATATGGGCGTATGGCAGTGGGGTTTGGATAAAGGGAAAGGCTGAAAGTGAAGAGAGAAAGGAAGAGATGAAGTAAAGGGGAGGGAGGGAGAGGGGAGAGAGAGAAAGAAATGAAGGAAGGGAGAGAGAAAAAGATGTTCAGAATCCTGGGGGTGCCGCCGGGGCTTGTGGGGATACCAGGTTTCCCGACCCTGAAGATAGGTTTCTTGCTTTCCGTGTAAATTAGTCGTCATGTGCAGTCAGTTCTTTCAGATCTTTCTGGGAATGAGTTGGAGGACTTCAGGTGTCTTGGGTGGTCTTGATCCCCGCCTACTGCCCATGCCCATTTCTTGGCCTCATTCCTGGACTTGCACAGTACTGTGTTGTGCTTATCTCCAGAACAAGGGTGTTTGTCCCAGAAAAGTGCTGCCCTACCTCCACGTGTTCCCCTTCTCCAGTCACATCTTGTTCTTTCTCACAGCATGTTAGTACCAACAATCTTTGTCTGTTAGTACCAACAATCCTTGGTTGGCTCTCACAGCCATCCGGCTCTCTGTTCTTGAGACATACACATTAGCCCCTTATCTTCTGGGGTTCTACACCCAGTCAGCCCGCTCAGCCTCCTGTCCTGCTCTGGTCCTGTGATGTCTGTCCAGACCTAAACATTCCTGCCCACTGATCTTCCAAAGTGCTGTCTCTAGGCTGTACTTGTGTCCTTGCTTCTCAGCCACTGTCACTTCCGACGGGGAACAAAGTGATGCAGTTTGGCTTCTCCCACTTAGCCTTTTTGTTTCCCCTAGCTTGCTGTTGCCCCTGTAGCTTTCAGCATGTTGCTCCTTTTCCTTTTTTCCTTTGGAAATCGATTCTCTCTTTGGGTTACTTCTGGATGGCAGCTTGGATGCTTTTTCCCTATTACAAGGTTCATCTGAGCAGCTAAACTCATCTTCACCCAATTCCTGCCAACTACATTATTGCTAAGTAAATTTCTTTATTCTGCAATGTAAGTGAATGGTGTATCCATAATCTTAAATGTTTTGTCACTCCTCAATCCTGTCCTTTTCTCTGCAAAGCCCTTGCATTTTATTCCAAGAAAAATATTACCTGTAATGGAACTGTCGTACCTACCTTCAGTGTTCCTCTTACTTACTCTTTCTGTGTCAGGCACTGGATTTTCCTCACTCCTGCAGAGAAGTCCCACTGAATTCCATCTCCTTGATCTCCTGCTGTTTGCCCCCCTTCATTTTTCTTACCTCCTTAGTGTCTGTGGGCTCTTGCCTTTCTCATTGCATGCATCGGTTAATCCCATATTAAAGAACAGTGCTGACTCCATTTATTCCCTGGCAATTACCACCTTTCATTGAGGTAAATTATTATGCTGTTTACAGTGGTAGCCATTCTGTTTCACCCTCCATCTTGTCATAATACAGTTCTCCTTCATTTGTCAAAATAGTTAATTATGTGGTATAGTCACAGGCAAATCACAGTGAACGGAGTAACTCTGTCTTCATTGCCTTTGACCCACCAGTCACCTTTAATATGGCCAAGGTGACTCCCAGCTGTAGTGTTTAAACTGGAATTACAAACTATTTCTTTTTTGGTCAGTGAAGACTTACCCTCCCCACATCTGCCTCAGTGTCTTCTTCATCTCTGTTACAGCCATGCTGGGACGACTTACCAGAAGCTTTCTTTAGAACTCAGCCTTATATCTATGCCTGTAGTGAAACATGTCAAAGTTACACGTAGCCTTCTTTTTCTTCTGCCTCTTCTCTTTTGGTGTCAGCTCCTTAAGACAGAGGCTGTCACAAAATGTCTGGGTTTTTTTTTCACATTATAGTTCCATTGAAATAATTTTATTTTTTTTGCTTTAAATGCATCTTGAAAGAATTCCTTCTTAAAATTCTAAGTGCTCCTGAAATTAATTTAAAGAAAAATTCAAAGTAGTAACAAATCAAAATCAATAACATTTTTCTCCAGCCACACTCCCTGCACATATCCACTCGATAACTAATTAAAAGAAATGGGAAGCTGATAACCTTTAAATCCTGGGAAGCAGAGTTGCTTGTGTCCTTCACCACCACTTCTCTGAAGCCCCACTGAGACACGCAGGTTTGTCATGGGCCAGTCAGACCAGTAGACTGAAGCAGTGAAAGGCTACATGAGAAAATTTTTCATGGAGTTAGGGTTTCCAACCAAATGCTCTGCTGAAAACTCCTTCCCTTTTAGAATAAGTTGTATTCTGCCTTAGACACCCTGGTAACACATGGGGATCTCACTGGAGAGTGTGCCTGGAAGCATACTTCAGCTCCATAGTTCACATTTTCCTCATCTGAAGAACAAAGAGCAACAGAAAGCTGCAGAAAACTAACAGTACCTTACAAAGGTGCTGAAAGGGTTAATTAATTAGCAAATGAATTTGATATTTAATGAGCCTATTACTGTATTGCATTGTGAAGTTTTATCCAGTTCTTTTTACCCCAGAAACTTATCATCTACTTGCTTTAGGGCATAGAAACATAAATAGGAATTAAATTAGTGTTAGCTAACAAATTAAGCCCTTCTTAAAAAGCTGCCATTGATGCTTTCTTGTTTTGTACGCCTAGTTTGCTCAGAAAAGAGAAATCTGTGATGGAAAAGAAATAAAGGAAAATAGTCCTTTCCTTGGGCTGCACTTCTGTCAATCTGGCTCTTTGAGGAGGAATGTCATGTTTGGAAAATTTTGACACCAGTCTGTACATCATTGCCATCCAGCTGCATCATGTTTTGTCTTCCCAACTGCAATTAAAAGGAGATGCCAAATACAATTATTGAAATCTAATAACTTCATTTGTCCATTTGCTGACATCTTGTTGTTTAAGTGGATTCTGTAATTTTCTGCTGTCTCTTTTGTTTGTGTTTGTGAAATAGTTCATTTTAATATTCTAGATTTCTATGCTAGTTCTTAATATCCAGTTCTTAGTTGTCTTGGGAAACAACATGTATTAGAAAAACAGATACAGGTTATGATTCAGGAAGGTAATCGTCATTGGAGAGGCTGATTTGTCTTTCTTACAGACCAGGATAGTACTAATGATTATAGCTGAAGTAATATTTTCAAATGTTGGAAGTTATTTTATCACTATTTGATGACTTATGATATGAATTTTGTTCACTCAATATGTCTATCTATGTATCTATCTGTCTTTCTATCTATCTGTCTATCTATCTATCTTTTACACAGAAGTGCATTTGTCTTTATCATTTGCTATAAGAGCACAGGCCATACTAAGAACTTCTATGGGATGTGGGACTATGAAATTCATACCTCCAGTGTTGTGATAACCCTACAAAGGAGACATAATCTAAATGCAAATTATCTTGTAACCTTATTGCTATTGGTTATTTGCTATAAACTCTCAAGGAGAGCATTTGGGTTTTTAAAACAGGAATGAATGGTACTCAAAAGATGCATGGGAATAAAGACTGCTGGAGGGCTGAGAACGAATAGTTTTTAAAGCACATCTCTTTAGAAACACATCGTTTGATGAGGGAATCAAAATGTGAGTATATATAGTCAAGAGAGATTTTTCTGCTTTGTTGTACCTTGTACTGCTTAGCAAACTCCCCATTTATTCTTCCTAACTGCTCTTGGGGTTCAAGTCAAATTGCACAGTGATACAGTCATGGAAAGATTCAAAAGCTCAGCAGTCTAAAAACAGATCTGCCCTCAAAGGAGGGCAAAGCTCAGGGTGATCAATATGCTTACTGATACAAATGCCCTGATACTGATACAATGGATGGTGAAGTCTTATGAAATAGAAAGCAAAGGACTTCACGCTGCTGTAGTCAACCTGTTAAAGCTTGGTTTTCAGATAAGTGTACAAAAGTTTGATGCCAATTTCATCAAACTTTTCATTTTATAAAAATCAACATCCTCTTTTACACCATTCAAATATATGAAATGAGTATTTTCAGAAACTCATTAGGCTTTATGAATTACAGACAAATTTATTTTTGCAAATCACAGAAATAAAAAACTAAACAGAAGTTTTGTTTGCATCATGGATATGTATTCTGGGTTTAGTGATGTGGTCCCAAGGGGAAAAAGGCGTTCGCTGCTCTTGGGATGGTTGCAGAAAATGGCACTTTATTAAGGGAGCTCTGGCTTTATATAGGGTCGGGGGTAGAAATTGCCAGAAAGAGAGAAGGAACCAGGGAGGAGCATGTGAATAATGACCATAAAAGAGGAAATAGGGGTTGACATTACCATATAGGGAATCATGGCCATAAAAGGAATTGCTGCAATGCAGCAAGCAGGAGCCAATCAAGGACAGGAATTAAAGGATGTACAGGACAGAGGGATTTTTCATAAAACTGTTTTAAAGTACAGTTGAGGGTAAAATACAATGGACTCTTGAATATAACAGTAAAAACCCAAAATGCATAGGCGTTAAAATTCTCAGTCACTTCAAACGGGGATTTCATTCTCTGGGGTACCACAGGTCTCTTGACAAATCTCCTCTTCCCTTTTCCATTTCTCATAGCCTTCTTCATCTTCATCCCCGACAGTTTAGTAAATGTGTGACATAAAATGGTCATCAGAAATAAGTTTTGAAAGAAAACAAGGGCCTCTCTCATTTCGCATGTTTATCTTTGTCCCATGAAAACAGATAAGTTTAATAGCTCTGCTGAAAGTAAGTCTCCCCTTTCATATATTTACATTTAATTAGACATAAATTAATCAGCTTATAAATAAAATTAACATTCGCATTCACAATATAATAAAACCAGTCAGAAATAGGCATGAATAAAAGTGTGCAGGACAGGAGTTAGAATATGCTCTGAACCTCACACTGAACATTTATTAGCCCCTGTGCTCTCAACAGCTTTAATTACTGGAATATTTCTAAATCTCAGAACAATGTTTCTTTGATGTCATTTTCAATTGCTGAAGTAAAACTTATCTGGAGCCCATTTTGCTAGTCTGGGTGATTTCCATTCATGGTGAATGTATAGGTGATTATTGCTTTTGGCATCTGAGCAAGATCAGTGTCATTCTATTCTCCTCTCATGCAGGGCCAGCATCCTTGGATGTGTTCTGAAATGTCTCCTAGTCTGTGTGAGTCATGATATAAAGCTTTGTGGTATGGAACAGTTATCACCTTGGCAGAGGTCAGTGTCGCTAGTTCCAGCTATTACTGTTTCACAGACTGATACCCTCTCAATCTAAATCATTGAATTCAGGCCTAGTTTAAAACAATATCTCTCTCCTTATAGCCAAGAAACCATGAATAACAGAAAAGAAAATGGCTTACTGTAGCAAAAATAGGGATAGTCACTCTGCTTTATGAGGCAGTAAATGTCAATAATAGGATAAATTTACAAAATAATATTTAAAAAACGGAGTGAGCTTGGTTTTAGACTATGAAACATTCTCTTTCAGTAGAAGTAGGGAGAGCCTTGCTTATTAAGGAAGTTAAAACTAGATGGAAGCAAAGCTCTAGATAAGGGAAATAATACTCTGTTGGCAGGGAAATATGTCAGATTAGCTGCTCTGTCCATTGCCAACAGCTGTGGCTGCCAAGCAACTCATAACTGTTTCTGAATGTCAGCATCTTTTCCTTCCTATTTTGTAACAATTGCTAACACTGATCATGTGTCAGCTTTGGTGCTGACATACATAAAATCATAGAACAGTTTGGGTTGGAAGGGACCTTAAAGATCATCTAGTTCCAACTCTCCTGCCATGGGCAAGGACATCTTCCGCAAGACCAGGCTGCTCAAAACCCCATTCAGTCTTGGCTTCCAGGGATGGGACATCCACAACATCTCTGGGCAATCTGTGCCCATGTCTCACTACCCCTATTTTGGGACCCCAGAGCTGGATGCAGTACCCATAACTGTAGAGTAGAGGGGCAGAATCACCTCCCTCGCCCTGCTGTCCATGCTGCTTTTGATGCAGCCCAGGATACAATTGGCTTTCTGGGCTGCAAGCACACATTCTGGGTCATGTTGAGCTTCTTGTCATTGACTCCCTTTCATGATCTACGGGAGTCACACCTTGGGGTCACTTCACAAGTTGTGTTCGAGTAGTCTTTTATCACTTAAATTGAGCAGTGAAATATTTCCTGTATTGTTCTCATAAGTATGTTTTACATGTCATTTCAAGCAAAAGTTGGAAGATTTACTTCTGGCATAGTTATTTCGACAGCAGAATTTATATTTTCTATTTCTGGCTTAATGCCACACATTTCTCACATATAAGTGTTATCAAAGATGTCTAGTTCTTCTGAAAGATGTATTTCACACTTGAGAGTCCCCTTCATGGAAGGGGATGGTTCTGACCCATTAACAAGAATTTCTTTCTTGAACTGGAGCTATTTTTGCACACTTTTCTAGCACTTCATTGAAGCCATGAAATAGCAACTTCGTCAGTTCTTCTACACATTCACAGAGGTTTTTCTGTTGTTCTTCAATATGAAGCTGAGAAGTTTGTTTTGATTTGTTCTGTTCGCCATTCTTCAAAGAGTAAGAGAATCACAATCCTTTTGTCTTCTTTGTACTGCAGCGATGGGGTGAGCACTCAGAAAGGGAAGGACAGAGGCATAGAATGTTCCTGACACAGGAAAGTCAAAATGCCCCGGTTTATGAAATTACTTCAAGTAAATAAGATTTGTGGTCTCCTTATATATATACTTTGCTAGGCCACTCCTCTCCTTCACAGAAAGTCAGGGGAAAAGGAGTCAAATTCATAGCTTTTTTAACTCTTTTGTTCTATTCTGCTCAATAACCTGTTCTCTTTGAAATGCTCAGCAAATACAGGTACAATGGGCGTTCATATATAGGGACTTTATTATGATCAGATTCAGGCTATTGGAGATCAAAGGGATTAATTTTTGCAGGCAAGAGGGGAAGGAATTATCGCTGTGCAGGACTGAAGCATGGCTTGATCCTCAGAAAACAGCAAATTTCTGCCTAAACTATTTATTCTCTCCTTTCTCAGACTGGCTTTATAAGACTTATGTATTTGGGTACAGGAGTAACATTTTCTAGACAAGTATGCTGTCTTTGTGTTGTGTGCATACAGCTATTCTGCCTTTCATCTTGGCAACCAAGATCATGTTTAATTTGGACCTGAATGCTGCCCCTGAAGCATCTATGATAAACAGCCTGTTGGGAAGTCCTTGGGGACCCACCTGTTTTCAAAGCCATTCTATTAAAGCTAGATATTTAAACAGTTTAATTTTGGAGGAGTCAAGAGTGCAGATTTCCAACTGCATCAAGTTGGTTCCAAACACAGAAACCTGAAACCAGCTTTCAGGGAGCTCAAAAAGGAGTCATTAATGGACTGTTAGCGCACTGCTTAGTCATTAGCTTGTATCTTTTAATTTCAATTGCCTTTATTCTTCTTCTCTTTCAGAGATCCGGGGACAGCTCCTTAGTTACCAAGTGCCTTGGGACTGCTACTTCACATAAAACATTTTTCTCAAACATTGAGTTTTTTTTGTCCTGTCACACAACCTTACCTTAAGCATCCATATTGATCTGCAGTCATTTTACCCTTCTGGGATTGCAGCTTCATACACCTGATGCAAGTATTTCTGGAGGCATGTCACAGGCTTTTTTGTATTTCAGCATCAAAAGCCATTTCTAGGCAAAAGAGCTCCTCCATGTATTTTTAAAGAAAGTTTTTGTGAACACAAAATCCCGTTTGGCTGAGGCACATCTGTTTCTATGTAATTCTTATCCATTCCAGCCTGAAGGATAAATATTGTGATCCACAGGCTGAACTTTTCCCAGTTGGGATCAATGGCTTTTATTATTCGGTAGACACTCAGTCCTTGACCAGATCTTGGTTATTGTTTTAGAAGCAGCTATTGGCATACAGAAAAATAGAAGTTCATTTGGTCACTGCAGACTTAATAACTATGCTGAGTAATGCTACTGGTTGCATATTCTGGTACAGGAACATTAAAGAAGATTATGTTCCTCTGTACATTGGAGACGGTCAGCTTCAGATACAGCGTTTTTTCCAAAAAGAGACAGGCAGTCGTGGAGCTTTGTGGAGGAGTTATTGTGTTATAGCACTTAGAGGAGACCACCTCCTTAAAGAAGCAGGGCATATTTTCCTGTTTGAACTGTTCCACCTCAATTGCTGCATATTTTCAGTAACTCTGTTCAGCACAGAAAAATCAAGCTTTGGACTGCAGTGGTGGGGTGTTGTATAATGGTTTTCTTTTGAGTTGACGATACATAATAAATTTTGTAAATGGTACAGAGTAAATGACTTGCAGAAAAGTAGGATTCCTCACTTCCCAAGGGCCACAGGTACTATCCTAGAGGAGAAAATGAGTTGTTGAGTCTGCAAGTCTACCTTAAAAGGTAGAAAGATTCATGGATAACTGTATGGGAAACATGGAAAAAGTACTGAGTGGTCTTGGCATATTAAATGTTGAGAGAAGTAAGGACAAGTGCTCCCTGAAGACTTTGTATGTGTAATTGTGAAGTTAATTCCATGTCCTAAATAAATGTCAACTTGTAGGCTTAAAGAATTGTTAGCACTGAAGATCCTTTTGTGTGTTTTGTGAGCAGTCTTACAGCAGTCTGTGCCACACAATCCATTGAATTGTGTTTGGAAGTGAAAAATGTGCAGCCTAGATGATTCTGCCCTCCATCTTGGTTTTCTAGACTACTTTGTGCATCCTGTATAGAGTTTAACATTTAAATTATTAAAAGCAGGGTAGGAAGCTTAAATGCAATTTGAATATCCTCAGACCATTGAGAAATTCTGTTTAGCTCCCCCTATATTAACATACTGATAATTATGACTTATCCTCTTTTCAACAGAATATTTAGTATAAAAAAATCTGGCTACTTCTAAATGTTCCTCTTTATATTGCAAACGTTGTACAATGTTATGGAAAGTGGTTCCCGTGGTATTATTTTCTTATTATAAATTATTCTTCACAAAAGAGTTTTAGTGAAGACAATCTTATTCCAAGTAATGTGTAAAAATTGACTAAGGACCAGGTAATTCTTGCTCAGCTGCTTTTTCTCAATAAATAATTATAAGTCATGTTTAGAAACATGCAAAAGTCTGGAAACGGTAAATCTATTCCTCTTTGCTTCTCTTTGGCACTTCACTCCACCAAGAGTTTCCTTCACTCTTCTTTATACTGAAATTAGGACGACCAGTAGCTTTAGACCAATGCTTTGAGAATAAAGTGTGAGGAGTACACAGATGCAGATTTTGGACTTGATTAGTGATGATGAAAAATACAAATGCCGTGTTATATATAATAAACACAAGCTGGAAGTTGAAATCATTGTGTTCCCCTGAAACTGTCTGTATTGCAAAAGATCTTTAGATCCAGAGAATCTAGATGTTACAGTCTGCCCTCTCATCCAATTTTCAACAGGCACTATTGGTTAGATTGTTTTTAAAACAGTATGAATAAAGTGACTCTATGCCTATATATGTTTACTATCTAGTGTGAAGAACTTTTAATTGCAAAATTCAGCTCTGATTGAAAGTCAACCCTGCCACTTTCCACGTAGTTATGCAAGTACCACTCAGACATGAATTGGGACCTACAAGCCATTTATTTGTTGACAATCTCTTCTTTTACTCAAGCTTTACTGTCAAGGAAATCACAATGCCTTTACTTACTAAGGCAATGTCTGGAAGATCCATCTTGCTTGTAGAAAGAAAGAAAAAGAAACATTTATATAAAAATAAGTCACCACTACTGACTGCAGCGGGATCTCTGAAGGCTAATAATTTATTTCACTGTGTTTAGTCCTCCTAGTTTGCCCATGACCTGGATCCCTTGTTACAAGAGTGTGTCAGATGTTTGCAATGACGTGGCCAATTGCAGCTGTGTTTGGCCTATTTCCACTGGCAGCAGACTTGAGCTTGTATATAGTATCCTTAATTTCATGGTAGCTTGTTGACAGGCAAGACAGCCAGCACTACCCAGTGTATTAATGTAATCCATGAGAATTGCTCTTTAACCCATGTCTAGCTTTCATCTACTTCTTTACTCCCACATAATAAAATGATTGTAGTTAAAGTAATGGTCCTTCAAGCATGCCCTAGCCAGGCAAACCAACAAAACTCTTGATCTTTTAACAGTTTATTCTATAACAAATACATCATCCTATTACATTAAAAGTGTAGAATACCGAGAGAGGGCTCAGTCTGCCAGTACTAAGACATTATTACACTTTCTGAAAATTTGACATAGTAATTTTCTTACATGAGAGATACTATTAAGTGCCAGATTATGGTAAAGAAGAATTAATCATAGAGTACAAGATTGGTGAACCAGTAGCCAAGACTAATTGCAGTCACTGTGAAAAAAAGATTACCCTAAACAGTAATTATAAAAATATGTACTACACATTAAGATGCACATCATGCATGTAGGAGTTGACTTTTAAAACAGGAAAAATTGTGAGCAAAACAGTGTAGGGGAAAACATAGAAAATAGTTGATTTTAAAGATTTTATTAGATGGTTAAAAAGAACGATTCCAATCTATCAGAAGGGACAACTTTGGCTTAGAGCCAGTCTTGGCACAGTAATGTAGCCAGGGCAGGACTTGTGAATATAAAATGATATGTAATGAAAAATGGGTAAGGAGGCATATATGATCATGAAATGTAAAAAAATGGCTAAGAATGTTAACAACACATAGAATAAAGGAAAAGCTGAAGATTTTTAGAAAAGAAATTCTTCCTAGACCTGCTATTAAAGGGAGATGATAAAGTTACTATTAAGGAAAAAAATAGAGGTTTAATAAATATTTATGTTAATTCATTTTTTCCCATCATAGGAGAAAATTAAAAGTATCTTTCAGTTCCATAGCAACTAAGAAGGATATTAAACATCTGCAAAAGAAAAATTCTTTTAAGTCTGCAGGCCTGTATAATTTGTACCCAGAGACCAGAGGAGCTGGATCTCTTTTCTGTTGAAATTCATTTTTAATAAATTTTTGGAACACCACAGCTGTTCCAAGAGGCAAGAAGATTATCAGTGCTGCAGCAATATGCCAAAGACAGGGATGATGGCTCAAAGCAATATCTACTGGTTATCCTGATGTAAGTCACAGATGTATAAACCTTCAGTAGTGAAGACTAGACATGAATCATAGCTATCAAGGAGTTGGATATCAAACATAAAACAACTATCAGTGAAAGTTCATTTTCATAGCAGATAGAACTTTTAAAGTTGAGTCTGATTTTGCTTGGGGGGTTTTGGGTGTTTTTAATTGTATTTTTAAGGTAGTGTATGTTTGTTTAAGAAAAGTACAAAATTTAATTTATTTAGGCTTTGGTAAATAATTTGGCTGTACACCAATGTGTTCTGATTAAGATCAGTATAGTATATGAAGAGTAAAGGAACAGTAAGAAAATATTGTGGGAAGTAATTTTTTAAACAGGTGCCAGTGATGAATTGTCCACATAGAGTCATAACTGAGTATGAATGTCTGCAGTGGTATTTTACATGGACTTGCAGTAATTCTGATATTTTTCCACATTTGAATTAATGGTGTGGAAGTAAATACAAAGAGCTAATGAAATTTGCAGACTGTATGAAGATATATGGTATGGTAAATTACAGACTGTGGCTGTGTCCCTGTCATCTTCTAAAAATGTACTTTACCACAGTACAAAACTAAGAACATGAAATTCAGGCCAAGTTCACAGAATGGTGAACTTTTACTGCAAGAACGTGGTTTCTAAAAATGACTTAAAGGTCACAATATGCATGCATCTCACCAAAATCTCACACTGTGATATTCAGGTAAAAATGTCATTTTCAATACTCACACTTAGGGAGACAAGTTCATTTTCTTATGGAACACTGGTGAAACTTCATTGTGAAATATGACTAAGAAGTTACAGGAGCTTTTCTGTTTTAGAAAAAATTTATAAAAATTGAATATATGCATGGAAAACAACAACAACAAAAAAAAATAAACCAAAAGTACCCCACCCTTTACATCAGAGATTTAAGTGCAAGAACAGCTTTAGAGTGAGACACAAGTTCACTCAATAGGAAAACCTGAGATGTGACATCATTATAAGTAGGTTTTTGAAGAGAAAATAATAGTAAGTGGATTAAATTAAATTGAATTAAATAAAGAAAACCTCTGGGGGGAAAAAAAAAAACAACAAATAAAAAACACCAAAAAAACCCAGAACATCAGTTTCTGGAAACTAAAGTCATACAGATTCAAATGGGATATTAGGTACAAATTTTTAACAGTGAAGCTGATTAACCACTGGATTAAGCTAATAAAACAGTGGTGGATTTTCCAGCTTTCTGTTTCTTGGATTCAAGACTAACTAGATTGCTGGAAAATGTGTTTAGCCAAACACAAGATAGCACAATAAAAGGGGAGCTGGCTGATACATCTGTGAAATGATCTGTGAAATGATCTGTGAAATACTGGAGATTCAAATCAGGTTATCCAATGCCCACTTCTCATCATAAAGTCTGTAAACTCCCTTCAGTTTAACTATAGATACCATAAATCTTACTTACTAACTTACTCAGGTTATTAATATCAAAGGACCACAGAGCTCAGTCATACTAACTAGAAGGTGGTTGTAATACTGTTATTTGTTTAAATATACTGGACAAACCAAATCTAGTGGAAACATGTTCTCTAGATATTTGTTTCCCTTTCCCTGCATTCTGGGACAATAACCTTCCTCTGTTATGTAAGGTTGTGTCTTCCTCACTGTAGGAAGGGAGAAACTTGTCTTCTTTTCCATCTCTTCCATTATATCACCTCTGACTTGTTCCCTATACTCATTTACAGGAGTTTCCTTCAGCAGGACAACTGTCAGCACTGCTTCCTATGGTGTCCTTGTGCCTAGAACTCCAAGAGGGACAGAGATGGGATGTTGACAACGGGTATGTCCTTAGTTGTGGAGACAAGCTCAGTGGCTTTGTAGCAATAATGCTCTTCTGTGCAACTGCTGAGGCTTTCCACAGGCTTTTCATATTTCTTCACATTGGACAGCAGCTTGTATCTGCTCTGGTATGAATTAGATGGAGCAAAGCATAGCTCATGCAAAATTGTACTTCAAATAATGCTGCTACTTCATGTCTCAAAAGAGACCCAGCAAAGAAGACCTGGTAGCTTCATGCAGCGGCCGAAAAAACGCACACTCAGTCAGTTGACAGGCAGTGGACACTTTATTTACAAAAGGCTTAGTTTTATAGTCTTTTTCTTCTGTCCATGTGCAAATATACCGTATCTCATTGGTTAAGTGTTTTTGTTCATGTGCCTAAGCTCCTTTTCTAATAGGTGGTCAGCATTCCTTCATATGCAGGCAACTCTCAAAACAACACCTGTTATTTACTGCAGTTCTTCTTCCTTTTCTGCTTTCTCATCTTCGATGTTTACATTCCTTTACAACCTCGTAGCTGTAACTGCTCAAATTCAAGGCCTAAGCTGTCTACAGCTCAGTCGTTTCCACAGCTTCATGTACAATCAATTATATATTTGAAATGTTCTGATCTGAATGATCTTACAAAGAAGAGCGCTTTCTTACAGAGAAGTTGCCACTGCAGTGACTGTCCAGTAGGCTGAGACCACAGCAGCACAGTCAGGGTAAGGGACAGGTTTTGCAGATTATGTGGGAACAACAGAAGAAATAGGCAAAATTTTCTGTCTCCCCAAGACACTGCTAGTTCTGGCAGCCCTTGCCATGGAAGGACAAAGCAGTCTCCCAGCAAAGGTCACGAAGGTCTGAAGTTTTTATACTTCCATTCTCTCCTAGAAGTAGCATTTCTTCTTGCTCTTTCCATGCATATGCCAACAGAAAGGCTTCCCAGCAGAAAGGCTTGGCTGGGGGGTTTATAGCTTGCAGAAACCAAGAAGCATAACATACATTGACACAATTCTCTGTCCCCTGCAGCATGTCATTTCTAGTTTTCAAAGCCATCCTGTGACTTCTGGTCCAGAGGAAAGAAATGGGACAAAATTCTAATTCTAAAAATTCTTGACCTGGGCTTTCCCTTTAAAGGTTTTATATGAAAGGTAATTATTTTCTAGTCCCACTATCTGATAACAATCCATGCTGATATTCATATAAATAAATTAATATGTTCCAAAATCAAATATTAAAAGGTTTGAGCTCAAGGAAAACTGTTTCTACTGCTCTAGTTGTGAATATTTTAGGTTAATTGTAGAAAAGATACCTGTATTTCATAGCAAAGAGGGAGGAAGGAGAGGGGAGGGATGAGGTATGAGCCATCAACAAAAATTTCTTGAAAAGAAAATGTGTTAGGTCCCTATTCTCATGTGGGTGAGGTATGTTTTACCTACCAGATCGTGTTCTGTCTGGTACTTACCCATAAATTCTTGTGACACTGAGGCTGTCTCTGCCATTTTCTGTGCTGCACCTACCAAAAGTCCCAGAATCATCAACTGACATTGCCAAGAATCATCATAAGAAAATGGCATAAGCTAAAATTATCTAAATAAACTGAAAGCTGTTAAATAGGTTAAATAAGTTAAAGCCAAAGACATACAGATGATAATCTGTTTGTTAAGGGGAAAAAAAAAGGGTAATAAATCAACACTTCTCATCCCTCTCAAAACACAATAATGAAAGACTTGTTTGGAAAACTGGAAATGTGAGAATATTTGCTCTCCTGATGAGTAGAATATGCCTCTCTCAGAGATTGTGGGGTCAGGAAGTAAACTATGGTGCAGTAAGGAAGGAAGGACGGACATTCACAACCCCTATATGATCAGAAACTCCACCAATGCTAATTTCATCCAGTAGGATTAGTTTCCTTTTTTTACCCACCTCATTCTTGCAAAGTCTAGAGAGCTTTTACTGAAATAGCAAACCCTAGTCTTGATTTTAAATGAACTTATGTTTTTGACTCAAAGATAAGGAGTTAGATTTGTCTTCAGACAATTCCATGGGATTCTCCAGTAAGTGAAAATGTTCCAAATTTCTTAAGAAAAGGATGCCTGAAATTGAGTGCTGCAGGATTCTGAAGGAGCTGCAACGGGGTAGTTTAGTGAGTCTAAATGTAGAACAACATGCAAACAAATTGAACTTCTAATGTTTTTCCATTTTCTCCGCAACAGATCTGTTCTGTAGATAAGGCCCAAGAATTGCAAGTGTTCCCTTCATCATCAGCATATCTGAATGACTTCAATAAATCAAGTTGAACCTGATACTGGAAATATTATGGATCACCCATACCTAGTTCTAAAGTCTTCTCGCCTTTGGCTTCTTTTTCCTTTATTGGTCATTCTCAAAAGACAAATTTCTCTCAAACTTCTCTTTTCTCAGTTTTCTTATATGTGCCATGAAAATCTCTCCATGGTGCTGATAGCACAGCCATAGCAGTTCTGTTGTTGCCCTCATTCAATTGATGCTACTCTGTCTCTATGCATATTCATTTCCTTGTTTTCCTGCTTAAAATTCTGCCTGTCATGGCTCAAATTTCAAACCCTAATTACTTGTCAAAGCCACAAAATTCTGAGAAGCATCCTCACAGTGCATGTTCTCCAAATGGTGCCTTGTGTTTGTGTTGACTCCAGCCAAATCTCCATGGAAAACACTGAACTGAAAGAAATGCTTTAGTATTCAAAGACCTTTTGCTGGATCAAAATTAAATCAGTCATAATCATCATAATTATAAAGCATGGAAGTATTTCCTCCCAAATAAAATACTTGGAATTGCTGGAGGCACCTTCTTCTGGGCTGCTAGCTAACACTGTCAGGAAGCAGTAGCCTCACAAGCCCCAGCTTCCATGCCAAGTAATTAAAGCTCCTTAGGAGGCTGTCCCATCTGAGAACTGTAAAGTCTTAATTTAAATCTCCTTCTGATCCAGTGAATCTTGAAATATGCTCAAACACTGGCCCCTTGGAAATGTCATAGCCCTTCCATAGAGCAATAAATGCTGACAAGAAAAGTCCAAGTTTAATCAAAGTATTATTTTTAATAGAAGTTCTAATTTAAGACAGTTCCTCAGGGGTCAGTAGGAGGCAGTGGTCTTTATATTAGTTATGAGCATATATGTGACTTCTTTGCACTTTTAGCATCTTTGCTGCTCTTGCATTCTGTATGCCAAGATCAGTTTGTACCTCACTGGTGCTAAGGGATAATCTAGGCTATTTTTTCGTTATTTCTCTAATTTATTATTAATTTTTCTGTTTGTAAGCAAAAAGGAACAGTGTATTAAAAATTATCAGGAAAGCAACGGCAAACAAAACAGAAAATAATGTGCATAGTGTGCCTGTTGTAGTTTCTCAGTACAGTTCTGGTTCTTCTATCTCAAGGGCAATAACAAACCTGGAAGAAGCACAGAGATGAGTGATAAGGCTGATGAAAGGTATGGAACTGCTACATAATAAATAGACAAGAGAGTAGACTGGCAAAGAGATAACTGAGAGCGTAGAAAGGTCTATGAAAATGAGTGGCTAGAAAAGAAAATTATAAATTTTTATTATAAGCTATTTCATCCAGTACAAAAGCAAGAGAACTTCAAGTGAAACCAGCAGATGACTAGATAAAAGCAAACAAAAGAGGTGAATTTTGATACAATATTCAGTCAAGCTGTGGAAAGTTTTCCTGAAGAAAGTTATGGGTACAAGTTTGCATAATTCAGAGTGACTGGACGAATTCATGAAAGAAAACTTCAACCAAAGTAAAATGCAGATGTATTGTGTCATGTGCAATGGTACTATATGCAACATATGTTTAAAATCCATTGTATACACCACAATTATATTAAACAATTGCACAATACAATTCTAATATACATAGTGACAATACCTCTGGCTTTGGAAGTCCTCAAATGATTATTTGCTGGATAGCTGCCATGGGAGCATTTGGAAGAAACACTACTGTGAGTGTACTGTTCTTATTGCCTTTATCCAGTCTGCTAACCTCTGTTCTCCTGGGATTGTTGTTGTTGTTGTTTTTCCCCTCAAAAGAAACTAGCCTTCGGTGCCACAATCTGCTCAATTTGTTTCAGCAAACATCCCTTAACTAAGGGATATTACCATCTGTTCCTGGCACCTTTGAAGTCTGGCCGCTGCCATGGGCACACGATTGACTAAAACCTTGCTCTACTCCACTGGATGGTGCTTTTGTTGGTGGGCAGGAGAAAAGGGAATAAAAACGTGGGAGGTTCTAGGGTTTCCTAGTGTCTCGTCTGTCACTGCCCTTGTATTCAGATTCTGTGATTCCCAGAAGCACCAGTTCTATTATCAGTTGTTGGATACTGGCAATTATTTATGGTCCATGCTTCTGGGAAATTGAGAGTTATTGCCAAGAGGAACATAGCTAAACTGAGATATCTGAGGCCAAATGTGCCACACATCAAGTGCTACCTCTGACAAACCACATAGTAACTCATTTTGAAGGCTGAATCCTAGGCTAGATGAATCCTTCTTTTGACTCTTGCAGCCAATTTCATATTCTTAAAAACATGGGGAAAAGATTATTCCTGATCATGTCACAGTTTCCCCTTAAGTTGACCCTTTCATAGTAGTATTTGTAGGAGATTTCGTTGAGACTAATAGCTAATATGCTGGTGAATATGAGGTTTATGAGAGAAGAATCTTGAAAAAGACCATTGTATTGGTTTGGAAAGGTCATTGTGGTTCTCGTAGGCAGCAGCTTGTAGCCTGTGATTTCATATCCATTTACAGCTGGATCAAAAAGGAATAGGCTCCAGACTAGTATTTGTAAACATGAGTTCACAGCTTTAACAGGAGAACAAGCAAGTCTCCTCCATAGCAGAAGACTTGATGGAATCCCAGAGGTCCTACCTTAGTCACAATTGCAGTCATCAGTGGGGTTCACTGTAGTTAAAAGAAAAAAACATAATAGAATGTCTGAATCTATATCTTTTCCTTTTTTTCCCAGAAACTGGAGAGGGGGAAGAACAACAAAACAGCTAATACGCTGACTATTATGAAATGGTACTGGGATATTGTACTGAAATGGGCACTTCTGGCTGCCTGATACCTACATTTGATATATAAAATAATAGAAGGGAAAGACTTCCCTGCAAAATTTTGTGGTTTCTTTGAAGCATACCACTAGAAAAAAATTGTCACTGTAATTTCTTCCATCTGCTCCCTTTGGCTAATAGGTACAAGACTGTCAATTCATCATGCACAAGAAGAAAAATGGAAAAAGCAGAACATGACCATTTTTTCTCATAGTTATTCAACCATATAAAAGACCCCGTGGAACCATTTACAACAGATTTCTGAGGCAAATACCTTCAAGGCCCAAACACCAACAAAGTACTGAAGCAGTAGGCCATGCCTATTTCTATAAGCAATAAGGAATGTATGGCATCATATCTGTAGCAGATGCTGGATACATTGTCATAAAATTGTCATACTTGGCCATCCCTATTTGCAGATTGGTTTCTCTCCATCAGGAAATGGAGATGATCTCTTATCCATCAGTCTGTGAAATGCCTTGGAATAGAAGACAGACAAGTAACTAATATTTCTATATAAACACTGTCCTTTATAATTGACTATTATTATCAGCTATTGTAAATATTAACAGTGTCTAAAGCATAGGCAGGCCTTAAGTCTCTAATAGCCATTTGTAAGAAAGAGCAGAACATTAGAAAACTCCAGCATAACCATTCTGTGTTCAAGTGCTGGCATTGGAATTACAAGTGTGCACTGTAAACTGCAGATTCCTGTTTGGCTTCTAGCACCAGATTTTCCTGTGCAAGAATGTACATATTTGTGAATGGTCTATGCTGGTAAGAATGTGCCATCAAGTGAAAAGATGAGAGAAAATGGTCTTAAGTTGCACCAGAGGAGGTTCAGATTAGATATTAGAAATTTTCTTTTCATTGTGGTGAAACTGTGGTTAGGCATTGGAATAAATTGCCCAGGGAGGTGGTAGAGTCACTATCTCTCGAAGTGTTCCAGGCATGTCTGGATGTGGCACTTGGGGATATGGTTTAGGGGTGATTATGGTGGTGCTAGGTTGACATTTGGACTAGATGGTTTTGAAGGTCTCTTCCAATCCTGATAACTCCGATTCTGCAATTCTGTGATTCTGTGATCTGACTGTGTCAATTCAGAAAACAAGAAATCTATCCAAGGAATCATAATTATTCATAAGTCACTGCAACCCTAACAGGATCAGCATCTCTTTAAAACCGTGAGTTGGCAGTTAATTGTGCACAGCATTTGGTTTGTCATGACTCAGGATTGACTCATATGCAGCCACCACCAACCTCAGGAGAAGAGACTGGGGTGAGAAATTAAGAATCTCAGCATGGGATCATAGGATTAGTTATGTATTTAAAAGCTGAGAAACAGGGATTGTGAGGGATCTGTGCTGCAGGTCTCAGTGGCAGTTATATATCTGTCTTACATTTACATTTGTGGAAATTATAAATAAAGTGAAAATTATAAATAGTGCTGTGACCAAAGCTAGTGAGACTTCTGGGATTAAGTTAATTTTAAAAAGATCCACAATACCTGCTGATATGTCTCCCACATAGATATTACAATAGTTAAGGAGTAGCCCTTCAGCCTCAGCAGAGGAGCTGGAGCATGTGAATTAGGAGCCAAGGCAGACAGTGTGAAGAGTTAAGACATGGAAAACAGGAAGGGATGCAGGAGTCAGCTAGCACCATTGTTACAGTGAGATGGTGGAACTCAAATGCTGAGGAGCATCCAGCGCTTCATTCTGTTTTCTACACAAAGCATAAGCATGTTCCAGGACATTTCCAAACAGCAATCTGGAAAACACAGGAGTTAGTCTATGGGAAAAGGAGTGATTGAACTCCAGTCCTTCTCTACCATTAGAGACAGGAACCCACATTAAATGCCTCCTTCAGCTGGAGTGCTACATACAGTGCTCATACTTCACAGATCAGAATTCACATCTTCTAAGAGTCTCAATCATCCAAAAAGTGTTCTAATTAGATTCAGCATCCTCATCAATCTGACAGGAGGCAAGCCATCTACCCTTCCTTCCAACAGTGTGTTGGCCTTAAGGCTGGACATGTGAGAGGGGCAGGGTACCCACAGCACCTTCCTCCAAGTGAAACCTCTAAGCAGCCAGGAAGGCAAGCACAGTAGGGTCAAGAGACAAGTACTCAAAGAGACCCTAAGTATCACAGCTGAGAATTTTATAAGGTGAAGACCTGGGTTCCCTCTTCTGGAATGATCACCAGCTTAGAGAGTCCTTGAAAAAAACCAGAAGCTACCCTGTGAACGGGAACCACAACCCCCAGTTCCCCACACCCCACAACATACTATCACGTGAAGTGATCTTACTCAGTGCCAGATTCTGGTATGGTAGCTTTCACTGTCTAAGGGTTTGCATAAAACAACTAGGCATCTGGACCCTCACAGGAGGGCCCACAACCAAACATGCTGAAATGCAGGGCCCTGGGGAAATCTGGGGATAACAAGATGTAGGGAACTCCAGATGAGGTTGCCGTTGGAGTTGGGGCTTTGGGACAATCCTTGTGATAAGACAAAAGGGAATGGCTTTAGACTAAAAGAGATATTTAGATTAGATATTAGGAAGAAAATCTTTGCTGTGAAGATGGCAAAGCACTGGCACAGGTTGCCCAGAGAAGTTGGGGATGCCCCATCCCTGGAAGTGTCCATGGCCAGGTTGGATGGGGCTTTGAGCAACCTGGTCTAATGGAAGGTGTCCCTGCCCCTGGTGGATGGGGTTGGAACTAAATAATCTTTAAGGTCCCTTCACACAGAAACCATTATATGATTCTATGGTAAGTTGTAAGGCCATTCACCTTTAGATTAAGAGCAAGGAAGCACCTGATCCAAGATATTCTTAAACATGATTCAGTGGAGAATTTGAAGTGTCGTTAGTGGTCTGTGTGGAGACAGAATTGCCTCAGTCCTAGACCTCTTGTCTTGCTGTGTGCATTAGCTATTTGAACAGAGAAAAAAATGGATTTATAAGGAGTTTTTTGTTCCCTCTTGCACACATAGCTAGTTCTTCCAAATTAGGAAGGAAGTAGCTCAAAAAAGAAGTCTGAGGAAACTTACAATAATTTTATTGTACCAGTAATGCCTGATAATTCTAGCTACTTATGTAAGAGCACATTTTCTTATTAAGAAGCAGAATGATTGCTCAGGGAAATGGCCAAAATCATGGTAAGGATTAAATAGCAGCAAGGCAACAACAGCGGTCCATTTCAGAGAGAGATGAAGGTGAGGAGAAAGCAATAGTTATTGGACATGCTGTTCTATAACAAATGTATGGATGCAGACAGTTTGCATGCAACAGGCCACTTGTCTGCCACTGCCACACCACCACATGCTGTCATAGGGTCACCCAGTGTTGTGCAGTGAATGGAGCCACCAGGATTGCTGCTGTAACAGAAGTGCTGGTGTGTTGCCTGACAGCTCACACACTTATGCAGTGGCACATAGCTGGCCCACATCAGACCCAAATCATGACAATGATGTCAGAAAACAGTGACAAGATAGAAAAAATGTCCTTCCACTTCATAAAGTTCCTCAACGGCTGATTGCAATCTTCAAAGCTTTGATTCATGCCAAGAGTTCTGCGTGTACAGCAGTTTTATGTGCTGCTTGATAATGCATTTTGGAGGCATTTTATTAGAACCCTCGTTTAGGGCATGCCATCTGTGTGATCAAGGACTTTGAAAAGTTCAATGATTACAGTGCTGCAGGCTTTCAAGAAACCAAGCCATCAGGAACGATTTATAGTCCAGCTCTCTCTTTGCTGCCATATTTGCCTCTGATGAGATGCAGAATCTCTGAGGGCCTGGTCTTATATCATGTTAGTGAGTAAGGCTTTGAAAAATTGATGTTTTATAAAATCCATTTAACTGATAACACTACCCAGTCACCCTCCAAGCTTCCTTGACTGTTCCACATCTCTCGTTCTGATTTAAAATGGATTTTGTTCTTCAGGAGTACACAGTAGATCCCAGTGGTTATTGTTACTGATAGCCTATACTAGAGCTCAGCTGTGCTGCTCCTGGATTTCTAATCAGTTTAGCAATGACAGAACTCCTATCAGAGAATTGCGCTAAGTCTATTTTACATTCAAAACTAGAAAAGTGAAAAAAAAAAGAAGTAAAAATATTTTAATACTCTGTATCACAAAAAATGGGATAAAATAAAAAGAGGTAGACATTTTTTACCCATGGGGCACATCTTCTGCTAATCCCTGGAAGTTAATAGAAAGAATGACTGGCTGCATGAACAGGTTGCCACAGGGCAAGTTTACACCACAGTAGCTATTCTGCTGGGAGAGCCTGTTTTCATCCCACAGTATATGCGAGGTAGCTTAGCCTTTACTCTCCAAGATACAAATCACTTGACACTTAACCACAGTTTAAAGAACAGTCACTAATACTTTGCAAAATCACAGCTTTCATGCCTGTTAGTTGTTTGTGTTGCTGCATTGAAAGTTTCAGAGAGATTATCATCAAAGTGGTCTTCTTGGGATTCCTAACTGCTATAAACAGAAGTTGGAGACAGTATTTGGTCATACTTTTGGATGCATATTTATCTAATTCATCTTCCTTTTCTTCATGGACTGGTCAAAGACTCCCTGGTGACCTTTAGCAAACCTCTTTTGCCCAGATCCTTAGAGATAATTAGTCCCACACTTCCACTGAATTAATGATTAATCAAATTTGAGGATCTAGGGTTAATCCTTCATTTCCTCAATTGAGAAACAAAAGCAAGAAACAATAATAATCCTTGTTACCTATGTTGTCTATACAGCCTGTAGTCTTTTTGGGTATAAACCACAATTATTGCACTGACTGCAATGTAGTGTAGATCTACCAAGCTTTGAAGCAAGTGGTTTTGTGTTTGATTTTTCTTTTCCTCAGAGTGATAGCTTCATATTGGAAGAGTATGCTGTGATGTTTTATAGAGATAAGAAATATTTCTCTCTTCTTATGACTGTCACTTTGGAACCAAAATAGCTAATTTAAAATTGGTAAAACATGCCGGCTACTGATTGTCACATTCAAATGTTTATTAATCTGTTTGCCCCAGAAGGGGTATATGCCACATTTGGTCAGCAGTCAGTGAGGAATGAAGCTCTCCATGTCACTGATTTTGGATGTTGGTGACTAAACAAACTTGCATCTCCTGAACTGGATGCAAGCCTACTCTGAAAGAATCTAACCTTATTTTCATTCTAGGCACATTCACACCATGGATACCTCAGACCATTTTAACATTCGTAAACCAGTGAGAAGATTCATTTAAAACCTGAACTGGATGCACATTTGTCCGTAATCTCTGTAATGAGCCACAAAACTGCATTTCAACTGGACAAATTGATTTAGTTCTCAATAATTATCTATATAAGGACTGAGACACCTTCCAATTGGGTTTCATCTCTCTCTGAAAAGGCACTAACCTATTGTGAAACAGAAGCTGTGAATGCTATGCAGAAGTCCTCCTACAGAAGGGGTTCAAGTTCCTTTCTAGTCCTCTGCTTTTAGTGAAACCCTTCTCTTTTTTTGTTTTCTTCTTAGCATTTATAGCAGTGAGCAGTATCCTGCATTCAGACTAGAGGTGTTTGAAGGGTATCTGTGAAAATGCAAGAGATTATGATTGGGATGTTTGTAGCTGCCACTTCAGGCTTCCCTTTCTGTCAGTGAAGTGAATAAGTGTATTAATTGTGAAATGGATAGCTTAGGACATCTGACCATCATAGATGTCCTCACAGTGTCTGTGTTTCATTCCTGGCAGTAAAGGCAGCCCTACGTGCTCTGAAGTAGGTACATGGTGTTAAAGGTAGGTAAGACAAAAACAATTCCACAAGTTTGGGTTACGCAGACCAGCAATTTTTTTTTTGTTTCATCCAACACTGGTTTTGTTGCCTTTAAACCCTCTCAGGATTTCTGGCATTATAGCTTCACTAGGCACCTAGCTCTTCCTTTCCCATACTAGCTTTTATGCTACTCTCAACATCACTGCTTACTAGGCAGGCTCCAGTTAGCACTCCAGATAATGAAGGGACAAATATATTGTAAGCAACTGCTGATTTTTGAGCCCTCTTGCTGTGGAGAGATAACCATGCATCTGTAGGGGGCAGACAAAATGGCAAATGTTTTGTTCTGCCTGTAACTGAAGAGAAAGGCAAGGGAAGCTTCTTGCTGCAGATGCATTCATTTCTCTGTGCAGGTATCCTGACATGAGGTCCTTCAGAAAAGGTTAATACTCTAGGGCAATGTGTCTTCTTAAAGAAAATGTGGCTTCTTAAGCAAAATGCCTGCGCGCCACAAGGCAGTTCTCCTACAGCTGTGCTGGCAGGGCTATTTGTGAGGAAATGCTGTGAATATGATAAGGAACTAGATCAAGCTCAAAACAAATTCAAAAAGATACATCTTTTTTCAGTTGCCTTGTCCAGTCCATTAGCAAAACTGGGAGGAGCCTCCAGCTGTGGGGAAGGGAGGACCTTAGGGGAAACAGTGTTTGACTTGCAGAGTTCTTCAGTCAGTAGCCACATCTGATATACTTCTGAGGCAAAACCACTAATACCTTTTGGACTGTTGAAATATTAAGGGCATCAGGATTTAACTCATAGAACCTCTGTAAGGGACATAACAGCCCAAGGATAAAAATGTGAGGTCGTCATGAGTATTTGTGACCATTGTGTACTAACACTTGTATTATTTGGCTTTTTTCTGAAATTCATTCAACAAAACAGGGCTTATCCACCCCCTACTACCTGTTCCACCTCTGAATGACAGGATATTCTACGTCAGGATCTTGTTTTGTTCTTACCTGTGGCAAGTCAGCATGAAATCCTTGACAGGAGACAGTTCAGGCCAATGAATTTAGAGGTATACATAGTGACTTTTTTGTCTTTTTTTTTTTTTTTGCACAAAGAGACGTTACAAAGCAATGAAAACTGAAAGGAGCAAGATTTCAGATGTCTGCCTGATAAATGGCAATCCCAAAGTGGCTTGAATCTGTAAGACATAGTATAGTACATCAAATGGGCTTTTTGTTAAATTCTGCATCACCATGTTCCACTTAAAGGAACTGGCCCAGATTCACAAGACTTTTCTGGTTGCAAATCCACTTAGAAACCTTTTATGCCATACTTAGTATCCTATTAAAAAGATATACTGCCAGTCTTTAGTGTGTCCTTTCTCCTCAAATATTTGAGCAAAAAGAGGCTGTGTTTCATGACCTGAAGATCCAAAATTGGGTTTAAAAAATCATCACGAGTATCTGAGGCCTCAGCTTCAAAGATGTCTCCTTGTTTCCATTAGCTGTGTGTCTGAATCCTGTGTTATGCCCACACTGACAAGATCAGAGGATATCTGAGGCAGCCAGTAACCTCGAAGATTTTTCTTACCCTGACCTACGTCCCCAGTAGTTTTAGCAGAAATAGAAAGTTAAAAACAGTCAGTGGGAACATGTCCACAGTTGGATTTTGAGTAGCCATGGTACTGGAATTTCCTTAACATAAGCTGTCACCTTCCCACCCAAAGGAACTGTTGACAGCAATGGGCATATTTCTTCCTCATTAGCCCATAACTAACTTCACTTCAGTGCCAGATTTATCATCTCTGTTAGAAACACATTTGATGAGAGTTGTTACGGTGGAGATTAAAATATTCTACATGTCCACAAGGCAGACAAGCCCTAATTTTTTTTCACATGATATTATAAAAGTAAAAAAATAACTGTAGAAGCAAATCTGTACTTTTTTGGGGCTGTTTTGTGTTGCCAGCAGGTAAATAGTAAGAAGATGTAGCTATTGAAGTCTTGCCAAAATTTTCTTATCAGCTCGGTTGGAAGATATGTCACATGATAAGACTAAAGGGAACTTATTCATCTATTCTTAAATTGTGGGAGTATGATTAACTGATTTTTCCTATCTCCCAAGCTTTTTCTTATAACCCTGCTGGTAAAGGCTTCACTTTTAAGAATGCAGCTTTCATGCCGAAGTGTTGAGAAGTGTTACTTCAATTAAACATCTCTAAAAGTGTTAAGCTTTTGTTTCCACTTACTCTTATTTGGGTACCATGGATTATCAACTCCAATGCAATATTTTTCTTAGCAGTGAGCAATACACCCAGTAGTCTCCTGTATTCTCTTGCAAAGAGCTCTGCAGGAGCCTACCAATGTACACTGTAATCTTTCCTGGTGAAGTCAATGCAATAGTTGTGTTTGAGTATACGTAGAAGCACATTCAGTCCCAAGGAAGTCAACAGGCAAGGTTTAAGCAGGCATGTAGGACTGACTCAGCCTCGTTGCCCAAAGTTGCAGAATTGGGCAGGGATGCAGAGAATAACAACATTCTGCAAGAGAAATAGAGAAATTCTGGCTCCTTGGCCTACCCTGAAGGTACTAGAGTGACTTATCTTCCATTAGTCTTAAATATCAAATTCAAAGGGGTTCTACTACTAGAATACATTGATGATATGTCAACACTGTTTGTCTTTTTATGTCTTTTGGTGTGAACTAAAATAGGGTTAAGAAACTTAGGAAGGTAGACTGATAGAGTATGAACCTACAGTCTGCCAAGGAGCCAAGCCATCTGTTTAGAGTTTCAACTGTCCAGCACTCTGGATAGATCTCAATTTTAGTTCTCAGTGAGACAATACAGGATTTACCTTCTTGCAGTTTCAGAAATTATTATCCCTTAACAAAAGTCTCAGGGAATTAGAAGGCAAAAACTAGGTGCTTCTCCATTTAGAAAGAAATTTATCGACTCGGGATGACAAAATTAACATTGTTTCCTGAACTGAAGGCATACAACAAACAGGAATATGCAATTTGGTTTATTCCCACACTTAAAATGACTAACATGATCAAGACATGCTTTCTCAGCAGACAACTCATTCTTGGGTAAAAAAACCAGCTAGAATAAAAGTTCTTAAGGGTCCATGAAGGAGCTAAAATTACTGTGCATCCTTTGTGACTACCATGACTTAGAGCACAAGAGATGGCATTTAAAGAAGCAGTTCACAGTAAACAAATCAGTCTAGCAGGTGTACACATATTGATTCTTTAAACAGAATAATTTGTCTCTTTCTCTGCCATCTTTCATTAGAGAGGAACTGTAGTAGTTAATTTTATTCTATTTTTAATTTATAATTCACTAGCTTCCATATATTTTTTTTCCAAAACCCTTGAGACTCTGTCTGCACTAGCAGGAGAATGAACAGGTCCTTGCCATAAATTCCTTAATTCTAGAATTAAGTAATCACTGAGGATTTAACAGCAAAATGCTGCTGCTCTACCTGCCATTGCTATGGCTTCATTAATTTAACAGAATATATCAAAGTGCATTGTCAAAAATAATTATTGTGTAGCCATACTCTGGAAAAGAGATATGTAAAAATGCCATCTTCTTATACAGCAGGTCATAAGCCTGTGAGCATGCAGTCCCTATATGGTGACAGAAATACTCTTTTTTGTGTTTCAGTTCTGCAAGCACCTTGTTTATATAATATCAGTAAAACTGAATATGTTGAATCCCTCAAGGGCATTCTCGTCACGGTGATCACCAAACCTGGGTTCATGGAGTTGTGCACAAATTTTAGAAAAGCACAGTTGGAAGATCTTAGGGCTGATGAATCTTGAGTGAATTCACAGCTTGATTTTCTATAGGCATCAAAGCAGACATAATGAGAAGAGAATCTAGTCTGAGTTCTAGAAGGCAGGCAGAATTTCCAGAGCTAGCAAAGCACATCTCTTATTGACAGAGGCAATGTGTTTGACCTGAAAGTAATTAAGCTATAACAAATATGGAATCAAAAAATGTCATTTTACATCACTTCCATTTTCAAACAACTTTATAAAATCAAGTTGTAATTGTCCAGTGTTACATTTTATTGTGCAAGGCTCCTCTCCTAATCATGTTGCTTTATTTCTTTATTAATTCACATAACATGACATTGTAGGATATCCATCTTTCTTCATTGTTGTCTTAATCCTTAAAACCCTAAGCAATTTAGTTTCATCTGAAATATCACAGGAGCCTGTTACCCACCTCCCCTTCCAGCTCATTCACAAATTATGTCAAATAGCAAAATGATCCCCCACAGCTCCCTCCAGTCTGAAAACAGTTGTTCCTGTTTTGTTTCCTACCTCTTTATCATTTACTCATCCATAAAAGCACTGTTCTGCTTGCTCCTCAGCTGCTTAGTTCCCTAAATGATCTTTGGCAATAGGCTTAGTCAAAGGTCTTTTGGAAATCCAAGTAGACCTTCCCCCATATTCTTGTTCAACCACTAAAAGAATTCATAAGGGAGTATTTCTCTTCATAAAACCCTTGATGATTCTTCTCTGATCATTTTTATTCAAGTGTCCACTAATTCTAATCTTCATTACAATTTCATTTAATTTGCCTAGTAGAAGCATCAAGGTTACAGAACTAGAGTTCCACAAAGCTCCCCCAGAGTCCTTTTCAAAATTGGCTTCACACCAATTTGCCACCCTCTAGTTTTCTGGTATCAAGACAACAGAGCACAACTTCTTCCCAGACTCCTGCGATTTATTTATTCATAGAAATGTAACAAGCAGAGAGCACAAGATTGAAACAAGCAGACCCTTTATCCTTTCCCTTCCTTGCCAAACTAGTTAATTTTTTTCTAAAATGTAGGTTCCGTCAAGACTTACCCAAGCAAGTTGTCATATAGCTTATTTTGTCAGTGTCTCTCTGTTGGTCTTCCTGCAAGCAGTTGCTGCCAAGTCACCTCTTGCGATTTCTTCAGGAAACTGTTTAACTAGGAGAACAAGTTTTCAGTCTTGCTAACACCACTGTTTAACTTGGTTTGGAGCTTTGTTATTCCCATTTTGCAGATAATAGCTAACTGTTTTCTCTCAGTTTCTTTCTTTCCTCCCTCTTGGACTGGTTCTCGTCCAGACTGCTGCTCTTCCTACCTACAACAGCCTGTTACCAAAACAAGCCATTATTTGATCCACTGTGCCATACCTGTACTTTGTAAATAGCTAAGAAAATATTAATATACAGCCTGTGCACTCTCTTTGGGCTCAGACCTGTCCTAAAATGGAGCACTGCAAAGGAACTTCACGTGGCTTGAGGGGTCTGTGCTGGTTTCCCAGGCCATGAAGCCAACAGGACAGGACTGTGAGACACAATCTGCACAGCTGGCATGGATAGGAAGCCAGCCAGCACAAAATAAAACATCTATGAGATTCTCTTAGTTTCTGTAGCAAAAGGAGCTCAAAACTAAGCTTAGGAGGGCAGAGGATCGAGAGGTAGCTAAGTACAATATTCCTATGACACAGGCTAGTTCTGAAGTCCCAGGTGCAGCTGCTGTTTCCCTGAAGTTGGAACACATTCCTCCACTACTGTAAATGACTGTTCAAGCTGCTGAAGAGGTTTCAGTAGAGTCTGACAGTAGAGTCTGTGCTGGCTCTGTGCTTAATGTGCCAAGGTACACTGACAGCAAGGGAAAACGTAGAAGGAAAGGATTCCTCAGCTTCCCACTCTTCGTGCAGTCCACTAGGATGCAACCAAGCTAATGGATGGTAATATGGCATCTATTCTTTATGTCTTTACCAACAGTTCAGTAACTCAGTGTGCTGGGTGTGGCCACAGGTGTTTATCCTTGTGTAAATAGCAGAAGTGCCAATACACAGCCTTTAATTGAGTGGCACTAATTTTACTTTAATGAGAAACAAATATGCATCTGAGTGCAGAGTTGCAAGCATCCCCCAAGATACCAAACTAAACTGCAAACCACATTAAACAATAAAAAATAACACAACACAACACTTTTAAAAATAATTGTGTAGGTGCTTGCACAGCCCAGTCTTGGCAAGTGGCCTGAATAACAACACCTGATAACACAAAAGTGTGAGGTAAAGTGTGTGTGTGTGTGTTGAATGCACAAAACTGTCTGAAGGACATTTGTCCATGTTAACTGATCATGTTAAAGATGATAGTGACCATCAACCCCACATCGATGGTATTAAAGAGGGAGAGAGAACTTCAGTGGATTAAACAATAGGCAGGGAGCTTTGAAACAAAGGAGGAGTCAGCCTGAAAAGAAGTATGAAAGAAGCGTGAAAATTGGGGTGGGGCAGACACCTTGAAGGGTAAACCAGCAGTAGTCAAACCTGGTTTGATGCTGCCAGAAGCTGCCCTGCCACCACCTACATCCAACAGATCATCATCCCCGTGGAATTCCTCCTGGAACCTGTGCTCAGCAGGTGGCATGACTGGATGGGATGCAACAAGCAGGAATCCACACTCAGGATGCAGCTAAGGGGGCTTGTGGAGGGACCTTTCTTAGCCTGCAGGAGACATGGTTTATCTCTTGTGTTACTGATATTGATTCCGAATGTTCTGCATAGGAGTTATGTGCCATTGATAAATCAGTAAACTGCTTTAATCCTTCTTTAGTTAAATTATGAGAGCTGAACTCTTTTCCTCTGCTTCACTATTTGTACAGTGGATGGTAACACTAGAGAAATCTTTCCATTTGAGAATACTGCTTTGCAGAAAAGGTTTGTAATTTTCAATTGTCTAGTGGCTAGATAATGAAGTTCAGTCCAAGATTTGCCATACACCTCTAATATGACCTTGGAAAAGACATTTAACATCCCACTTGAAAGACCTAATCAGTTATCTGTAAAGAAGAAAAATAGCTGTGAGTTTTTTCTCCTTCCACTGTGTTTAGACTGGGCATACTTTGGGGCAAGGATTACCCTGTGCGCTGTTGCAATTTCATTTGGGGCTGCAAGTATGATAAAATAAGTCCAAAAGTCTGTTTCAGGAGCAGTGCTGGTGAACAAAAAATTGATGTCTCCATTGAAATACATTGCAAATGTACCCTGCTCTAATACATCTCATGGTGAGGTCTAACTGTGACTCTCGAAAGTCAGCGATTTCCATTGCCTAACAGAAGGACTCAGCAGACAATAAGGGATGGGTGCACAACCTGATTCCAGCAGGAAGGACCTTCAATACTATGAAAAACTGTTGCTGTCTGAAATGGATGAACAGGAAAACAATGACAGCAAAAATAATGCTTTGGCAAAAGGTTTTCAGTTCATGCAGTATGCCCAACACTTCTCTAAGTTCCATGACCTTTCCACGTTTCTTTTCCATTTATGCAAATATATTCATGCCTCAGATCGACACTGACACCCAAGCTGGATTTCAAAATATTCCAAAAATCCTTTCAAGAAGATTTGGATTTTATTACTATTTCATAGAATTTTCTTTAATTAAAAATTATCTATTTCTTTTAAGAGCTAGCTTTGCAAGTCATTGCAGAAGATACTGTAGTTGATTACTGAGATTAAGAAGTGGCAGGCCACATGTTTGAAAACACTACTTTGAGTTCTTTAAATAAAACTAAAGTGTTTTTTTTTTCTCCCTGAATAATGCAGTCAGACTTGAAATGTGGTATCTAATGCTCTATTAACTATTTCTTTAGGGTGACTCAGACACTCCCTATTTTAGGTAATCTTCTGTCAAAATCTTTGAGTTTAAAACAAGGGGGAGTACAGCACAATACAGCTGTACTGGCCACCTCACCTCTTATGGTAAGACAAACGCCTCTGAGATGACAAAATATTTTGAATTATTCATTTTCACTGTTAACTTAGGTGGGACAGAATTTACTGTAGCAAAGAAGTCTAATACCTTGGAAGGGCTGAGATTAGTTGAGTTTGTGATTCTGAAGAAAACAAAGCCTCTCTTAAGTTCCTTTCAGCTGCTTAAAAGCAATTTCAGCAAAAACTTTCCATGAATAAAAGTGGACATGTGTACTATGCTCTGCTACTGCCATGCTCCAAGGTTGCATGGCACTAGGTGGGAAGCCTTCAGTGGCCAGGAGTGATGTTGTCTCTTAGTATGGCTAAGCAATCCATACCAGAAGGCACTCATCATTTGATCAATTGTTTAATTTTATGCTTAAGGCTAAGATCTCAGGCATGCTTTCTATTTTGCTTCTTCCCCATCATCCTCATCTTCAGGTCTAGACCAATGAGCTACACAGAAGAGCTGAAATCAAAGAAAATCTGCAACAATAGAATGAAACAAAAACTGAGAATTGCCTAAGGCTTTTAAGGAAAATATATAAGTAGGAAAGCCAGTAGAAATGTAGTTGGAAATGATCAAAGAACAAATGAAAAATATAACACATTTTAATGGAGGCCACTTCCTGCCTGAAAAAAAGGTTGCCAGAAAGTAAAACATCCAGAAATTGGTGAGGGGACTAAATTCACACAAGAGCTTTATCTGACTCTAAAGAGGTTATGTCATACCGAGAAAGAAAAATAAGAGCATTTAGGAAGTAAAGGAGATCTAATAAAAGACCTGTTAATTGCTAAACCAGACATGGACTCCCGGAAAATATGAACATGAAAAAGGGAGTGGATTCAGGTCATATGGGGACTGTGGTATTTATGCAGCAAATGTAGAGTTTAATTGGGAGCAGCCACATTGCCAGTTCCTGCAGAGCCTGAGCCATCTGAGACGCTGTCTGGGAGGAGCTGTCAATCCCAAGTAGCTTCAATGGCACTCCTGGAGCTGGATGTGCTTCCCAGACTAAGACCAGTGGCTGAGACACAGCAGAAAAGGAACAGCTGGCACAAGACTTCCAGCAGTGGTTTAAGGTTTGAACCAGGAAGAAGTGGATGAAGAGCTACAAAAAGCATTGCCACTCTATGTATCCTGCTTCAAGGGGAGGTCTTACAGAGACTGCCTGTTAGTTGGTTGGTGGTGTTGACCTCAGGGTGCAGTAAACTCCCCAGTAAGGCAACTCATCCTCCAAGTTGTCTGTGAACAAGAAGAGAAAATCAAATGTAGTTTGGTTTCTCTGGAAGGGAGAAAAATCATGGCAGTTACATTTGGATGAGGATGAGATCCCATCCTCGTTTACGCAATGGAGAAAATTCTGAGGAAAGAAAACCTACACATCTGTGGAAGGAAAGTTGGAACCACTGAGGACAGTACTGTAGACGTTTCCCATCCAATGCAGCAGTCTGTAACTCTCCCAGCTGTATCTGCTCCAAAGTATCTCATGGATCCATGCACGTGCTGCCCAAACACCCTTCTTGCTCCTAGGCCCTGTCTCTGCCTCAAACAAGCAAATTAGGAAGAAGAAAAACAGGGGAGGTAACAGCAGCAGGTCTTCTATGAATGTAACATGCCTAATTCTGTTGATAGCTCTGACAATTTACAGCAATATAATTACGTTTTAGTAATGCACTAGATAGAGTCACTTATGAAATATTACTTTGTAATTGCCTTGATAAATTGACTGGGATAAAAACATCCTGAATTGTAAACAAAGAGTAATGATAAATGTTAATGAATCAGATTGGTGCTTGGTGGCTTACTGCTGAGACTGGGTTTACAGGCAGGCTTATTTAACACCTTATTTAATGATCTGAATAGAGGAGTAAACGGAGTGTTAAAAGAAATCCCAAGGGCAAGATGAACTGGGACAAGGTGAGCACAGTGGAGGCAAAAAACTGATGAAAGGATCTTAAGGGAAAGGGCGGTTTGGGGTTGATGGAGTGGAGCAGAGTTCAGTTTTCTGATTATACCATGTGCAGTGTGCCTCTGCCCAGGCTTTCATCCGTGCTGATTGATTTGAGACTCAAACAGATGCTTTGGAGCTAAAAAATTATTACATCTGAGGTTGCCACAATATATGGCCAGTTTGGGGCTGTTTATGCAGAAGCATCTCCTTCCAAAGCAAGGAATCCAGCAAATGGCTCTCCATGCCTGTGAGGTGACAGGAGCTGCAACACTGAGTGGGATGCAGACTATCTTCCTAGAAGTGATTGGAAAATTCAGAGAAGAATGACAGAAGTGACTGGGAGGATGGAGGAGTTTGGTGACATACACACAAGCCAACAAATATAGATGTGTATGTAAGAGTGAGAGAAAGTAAAATGAACTAATTTGGCATTGTCAACAAACATTTGCAGGATGTCAGACAAATCTGTGTTTCATACATATGTACTGAAAGCCATCACTGGGAGGCTTGTTTCGGTCCATGGATTTGTGAAATCATAGCCTTAGCAAGTCCAAAAACCTGCACTGAAAGTGTTTCTTTAAGGTTTTTAATCCAGACTGTACTAGTAGATTTTGCATGGGAGCAAAATAATCCTGCAATGATAAGGAATCCTTGTTAATTAAAATTTTGTAATTCAACCCTGTAAATCCACAAATCTTTGGGGACTTCCAGAAAACCAGGATGCATTGGTGAGGAGGTATAACTATTCAGATGGGGCCGGTTATGAAAACAAAATAGAAATTATCTGAAATAACTTAGAAATCATATTTTCAGAATGCATATTATAAAATAACACCATTGAGAAAAAAAGAATTCTCACACAGGTAACCCCACCCCATAAAGCCTGACTACTAGGAATTCACTTAGCAATTCCTTCATTGGACTTTAGCCTAGAGATATAAATGACTCAGAATTTTACTTCCAGATTATGGACATTGAAATTTCATAGAAAACACTGACACAATTTCTTTAGTCCTTGTATTACAGCTGTGGCCAAGAAAAATCTCAAAAAGTCTAATTCTCTCAGGGACCCAAGACTATTGCTTTCTCAAGTGTTAATTTATGGTAAGCATATTCTAATTCTTTATCTATGAGTTGTTAATAATTTTATCATACTGTAATTTATTAGGATTATAATGTAAAACTTCTAAAAAATGCATGTGATATAACACCCAATTATTATTAATACAAGTAACGATGTTTTTCATTGAAAAATCATATTTGTACTTACTGCTGTATAGCCAGATTATATTTCTTTAGACTAAGAATACCTTGTTGAGTGTCCAACTGAGATGTTTTTTTTCCAAGGCTTTCAAGAGAAAAAAAAATGGGAAGAGAAAAAATCCATTAATTTTCCAAAGTTCCATTTTCACTAAATTTTTTTTTTGTTTTCGTACACTGAGTCATGAATTTTGGATAGTCTTTTTGGGTTTTCCATGAAAATTTTTCCAGGTTTGTGCAAGTTATAAGGCCTAAAGATTGAGATAGCACATCTGTGTTTATTGTACTGTGCAAGCCTCCACATGCTGATATTAATCATAGAATCATAAAATGGTTTGGGTCGGAAGGGACCTTAAAGATCATGCAGCTCCAACTGCCCTGCCATGGGCACTCCCCTGCCAAAGGGACACTTTCCACTAGACCAGGTTGCTCAGAGCGAGCCTCCTTCAACATGGCCTGAATGCCTGTGGGGCATTTGACAGAACAAATCAGTGCATCCATCATGGAGCTCAAAGTGCTGAGCTGCATTTGCCTAGCAATTCCTTCTCCTGGCTTTCAGCTTTGCTGTGACACTTGACCCCAGCCCTTCGAGCACAAAGGGCAACTTTTTCATCCTTTGAAAAAAGGTTGGAGCGGGTTTTGGCATATAAGGGAAAAAGCCTCTCTCACAATCCAAGTTCATTGGTGTGAATTGTGAGAGAAAGCAGTTGTTTCCCTGAATGCTAACATAGGTTGTCTAATACTTAGGACAGGGACGGAAAGGAGTCTCCATCCCCACTTCTCCTAGTCTGAGCAGCAATTCCGAGAATTCTATATTTAATCATGCATCTTTCTTGGTGCCTGTATATAGGAAAGGGGCTCTGTATATACTCAGGGCATATGCATTTGCAGCACCCACCCTGGAATATCTGTCTGTCTGTCTATCTATCTATCTATCTGTCTATCTGTCTAATCTATCTTCAATACAAATTAGTATAGAACTAAGGAAATTAAATAGTCCCAGTGAATGATGGTAGAGTATGTAGTAGCAATAACGATATTTTCATAAAAGGGCTTATAAATGTGACAGCACCACCTTTAATAATGAAAATAATTGATTTTTATCTTACCTGGCAGACAGACAGCCTGAAATAATATTTGCAACATTTGTCTGTTTAACAGTAGAGACTTTTCCCATTATGTGCTCATCAGATAAGCTCACTGAGTTTACCAGGACTTGGGAGATGCTTGGAGAATCGGGTTGAGAAAGATGGGGCTGTTCAGCCTGGAGAACGGGAGGTTGCGTGGAGACCTCATAGCAACCTTACAGTATCTGAAAGGGACCTACAGGGAAGCTGGAAAGGAACTCTTCATCAGGAGCTGTAGTGATAGGACAAGGAATAATGGGTACAAACTGAAAGAGGGGAAACTTAGGCTAGATATTAGGAAAATTTTTTTACTGTGAGGGGGGTGAGATGCTGAAACCAGACACTGACCAGGGAGGTTGTGGATGCCCCAACACTGGCAGTGTTCAAAGCCAGGTTGGACAAAGCCTTGAGCAATCTGGTCTAGTGGAAGGTGCCCCTACCCATGGCAGGGGGGCTTGGGAATAGATGGTCCTTAAGTTGATCCATTCCAACTCCTTAACATTCTATGATTCCATGATTCTATGATTCATTGCTGATAGAAATCCAAACGCTAAATGAGGTGCTGTATATTGATATCCAGACGAGAGGTATGTAGCTAAAAATGGACCTTGTCAGCTGTGATTTTTGTTAGACACCAGCTCCACTTAAAATTTGCTACAAACAGGCAGGATGAGCAGAGTCTGCTAGCAAGAAGTATTTGTTCCCTACTCTTTTGATCTAAAGCAGATGTTACCGATTATCAGAAGGCGGCCTATGTTGCGTGCTAAACAAAGTCAGTAATATTCAGCAAAGGGCCTTGATAAAGGTATGTGTGAGAGTTGATAGGCATGTATTACTTACTTCTGTCAGGTTACCCAACTGTTTCACTGCAGTTTTTATTGCAGAGGCTTTCTAGGCTCAGTAAATCAGTGGGAGGTCAAGTCATGCCTAATTACTGCACCACAGGGTTTAAGATTGCTTAGCATAAAGTGCCACATACATAGGACAAGCAGTAATTTCTGGAAAAATAAAGAATCTAGGAAAAAACAAAGAAAATAGGGAAAAAAGGGGTTCCTGAAGTACCTATGTACAAGGGGAGCCAGTTGAAGTCACTGTCATGTTTCATGTGAAAAACCTCAGCATACTTTCTTTGTGTCATTGCCGATATTTTGAGTCACTTCTTTCCCCTCTGTAGGCTGAATTAATGGATAATGTGATTAGATCCATCCTGTGGACAATTCACAAATCATTGTCCTTAATGCAGATAGTCCAGTCCTCCTCTTTACTGCTCTGAAGGTCTCTGTATGGTGATTCACACAGTTTAGTTATTGACACTCAGTTTCTCAAAGCAGATGTTTTACACATTTTCGGGGATGTTGTTTTCTGAATATAAATTAGTTGAAGTGGAAACGGAAATGGCAATCGGTGGCATTTGTAATTCAAATGAAAACATTCACATTTACCAATTGCTCTGTTTCTGGAGCGCTAATATAATGTTAACTATTTTTCTTATCTGATTACATTCCAGCATACATTTCTTTTTCCCATTAAGAGTCAGTAACTTGGTCTCTAAACTGCGGAAAAATTAAACACCAATTAGAGGAATTAGAAAACCACTAATTTTGTCTGCTGAGTTTGTTTCTGCATTCCCTTTAGATGCGTAACTTCCATGGAGGTCAACAGGAGGTCTATGTGCAAACATGCATTAGGATCAAGTCATAAAAGAAAATTAGATCAAGGTTTTATTAATAACTGACTTTTCCTTTTTATTTTTTTTTCTGGATGAATTAAATAATTGAAAAAATTCATCACGGGTCCATCAGAAGTAAATTTTCTTCACAAGAAGATGACCCTGGTTTTGAAAAAAAAAATTTAAAAAATCTACTTTTAGGTTAAACAAGATTGTTTCATTTAATCTGTACAGACATCCTTTGGATACTTCTTTTTAAAAAAGATATATATGAATCACTTTTAAGTATAGTTCAAAACAATCTAATAACGGTCCTTGTTTCAAAAATGTTGTAATAAGACATCTCAACTAATAATGGTGTTTATTTAATTCAAATTATTTTGACAGGGAACGTCATGCTTGTAGTGTTACTCTTTTCCTGCCTCTCTCAGCTGCAATATGCAGAGACACAAACTGGTGCATTAATACTCCTGCAAAACATCTTTTGGATCAGAGAGCAGGCAAAGTAGTAGCATATGGCAGGCTGGGTTGGTGTCCCACTTCAGGAACCAGAGTGCTGGCACAGCAAAAATCCACTTCTGTACTGAGAGCTTGGAGTTACTTTAAGGCCAATGATGTTCAGAGCTCCAGGAACGATGGTGGTCTCCTTCACAGTCTTGGAACCGTCATTTTCCTCACTTTGTCCCTGAAGAAGTGTATGAACTATCACAGGTTCTGTTGTCAGTGGGACTTTAAAGCATTGTGAAATAAGAATTTTAAGGATAACCACAGAAACTGCTTAAATCATAGTAGGATCCATATTATGATTTACACCAAACTAGACTTTACTAAGTGGAAATGTAAATACTAAGTGTTACAACCTATAGCAGTGGACAAGCTCTGTACTTCTACATTAATTTCTTCTCTTCTTATTCAGCGTTGGTCTCAGCTTAACTCATATCATGGAAGGGAGCTATATATATCATAAATTGGAAGGGAGCTATAGAGAGCTCAATTAGTCCAATCCCCTGCTCAGTACAAGGACACTTCAAAGCCAGAGCAGGCTGCCCAGAGGCTTCCCCAGATGAGTTTTGAGTATCTCCAGGGATAGTGTTTCCATAGTTTCTATAATATGTGCCTATAATTTAATGGCCGATATATATACCAACACAACAGAAAGAATTAAAAGCATGAGTCTGCAGGGATGGATATGGAATGCTACAAACTTTTTCTGCTGATGCTCTGAGCTAGATGAACAAGAGGAGGTCTGTTCTAGGGGTTATATAGATTTTAGGCTGAGGCTAGGACTACACTGACACAGGCTATGGCCCCTACACCAGCACTGTCTGAGTCCTGGAATCCTTGGGTCACCCTGCATCCTGCATCCTTGTGTCACCCTGCACCCACCTGTGCAGACCTAACCATGTGAACTAAAACAGCTCCAGTGAGGGCTGGTGGGAACAGGGTTGGTTGCTTCTAGCATAATTTCTTTACAATTTTAATTTTGAAAAAAAGAATAGATTAAAACAACTGCAAATCCTGTGATTCTTGGCAATGATGTAGGGCAAAGTTGGTCCCTCACTTCTGTACTCTGCCTTGCTCTCATTCTCCTTTTATTTCTTTCTTCACTGTGCCACAGCCCTCATAGGAGCAGACAATTCCAGTTTAACAGAAGTCAGTATCTTCAGATACAAGTGTAGTCTGTTTTTCCAAGTTACTTTTTATGCCTTAGCTTTAAAGAAAGCAACAACAAAACAGAAAAAGAAAAATAGAACCCTTTTTTCCAGGCAAGAGAGAGGCATTTATGCCTTATGCATATGCAGAGGACACTATGCAGGCGTTTGCAGGAGTCACACTGTCTCACAGCAGCTCCTGCAGCATCCTGGCTTCCAAGGAGAGGGGGAGGCAGTGGATGGCACCCACTGGCCATGGGCACCTGAAGATGCCAGTCCAGTCCCTGAGGGTGTCTGGAAGAGGTGTAGGTGGAAACAGATGAGGAACAGATCCTGCTTGCTCAAATCCCACTCAGAGTTCATGGGTCCCAGGGTTACTGAAGGCAGAGTCAACCTGCCTGTTATTTCTTGTCTGCAGAGATGGCTCTGTTTCTCCATTATCTCTGGCACATTTCCTGCAGCAGCTGAACACAGGGGCAGAGAAGATACCATGCTCCCTAAACATTTAACCATATCCGTTTTCCTAATTACCCTTCCACTTATCTATTTTGCATGGCGGGTTTCTATTTGTAAATAGGAAGTAACTGGGGGGTGGTTTGCCTCAAGAAAAATGTTTTTGAATTTGTTTTCCCTCTTCTCTGTCTGTAACCAATTTTTTGAGATAGAATTGAACTGAATTTGCACCTCTTCTGCCTCTCTATCTAAGCACAATTTCCAACCCCTTTTTCTTGCTCTCTATTTATTTATTTGTATACCTATTTATTTATATATACAGTTCTAGTCTCATTAAAACTCCCTTGGTTTTTGCTTTTCACTTTTCCCTCTACTGGGATGTGTCTTTGGGGAAGAAAACTGAAGACCATCCCAGAAGACCATCTATAGGGTTACTATAGAAAGACAACTACTCAGACAGACTAGGGTATGTAAGGGAGCAACAGCAGAGCTTTGCCATTTTTGATAACCACTTTGAACAAATCCAGATCACAGAAGCTAGGAGCACCCCAGCTGAGCAAAGGCCAGTCTGGCTGTCTTGCTGGGGGTTTTTAACTTTCTCTCTGCAACCACCCTTTTATTGCAAAATTATAGTCATTTTCTGTAATGCAAAATCATGCAGAGCTTTTTTTTTTCTGCTGTTTTCTCTTCCCCTTCATCTGAATCACTCTGATTCTAGTACCTAACTAATTGCTTTTGATCTTGCCAAAGTTCAAGTTACTGTATCTCATATTCTTCTTTGTTGCAGCAGCCTACATTTCCACTTAATGAATACTGATGAGTTAGACACTAGGAAGTGCCTTTGGTCAAACAGCTTGCCTTGTTCTGAATTCTCAGCAGATCTAAGTTATTACAAACCTGTCAGTCCAATCTTATTTACCTTCAAAATGAGCTACAATGTGTTTTAAATGTTTCTACATTTCTAAATGTTTCTACATTTCTAAAACTATTTACCAATAATATTTTTTCTGGAAGTTTTTTTGCTTGATTAGGTTACATACAGCTGTGGGGTCCCTTTAAAAAACATACATGTAGCTTGAGCTATTGAGGCCATCTAGGGTGTCCATCAGTTAAATAACATTTTTATCTACCTGCAATAGTAGATCGCAGATTTTATGATATGGAAACCAGAAGAAATCTCTGCATCCTAGATGAAAAAAATACATATTTAAGAGGATGGCAGGGTCTTCTAGTCAGTAACATTTGACCCTACATGGCAACAACCACAGAAAGGCACTCAAAAACTGCAGTTGGGCTGACAGGGCTGTGGTACAGGTGCAGTCATGAGAAACATCAGAGGATGTTTCTCTTGTTGTATGTATAATACGTGCTAAAGGGACACTTCACTGGATTTGCTCTTTTTAAACACACCTGTGGCACTGTGAGGAGCTTATTTAGAAGATAACTGAAGTCACAGAGTGTAGTGGTTTGAGCCAGGTTTTCCCCCTGAAGCTAAGAAAGTGGTAACCCCCGAGGGGGTGGTGACCCTTGGGGTTTGACCCAATCAGTGCTCCTGCAAAATATAAACATATCTCTCTGGACCAGAAAAGAAGCAGTGGTTCTTGTTGGTGAGGAAGAGGTGGCCATGTTGTAGAGGCCATGAGGATGGGGCTCCAGCCCCTTGGGGGGCTCTGCCCCCCCCAGCCCCCGGTTGGGGGGCTGCAGGGACTCGGAACGGTGTTGAGCTGGGCTGAGTGCCTGTGGCTAGGAATCAGGAATTGGATTTTGAGGCTGCTCAAACCATGACACAGAGCCATCAAACACATGTGGTGTGGACTTGCCCAAGCCAGAATCCTTCCAGAGCATTTCTGCAACAACCAGGTCTGACCAGCCCACACAAGAGCTGATGATGTGGGAGAATGTGGCAGCGCAGGAGGGAACCTATGTGCTGGATACCCATTCTGGGTGAGGATGAGACCACAGGATCTCACCACACCTGCTGCAAAGTACAGATTTGCCCTTTGCTTGACATCAGCAAGGCTGGCTGTTTCTTACAACAAATGAAATCTTACACCATGAAATCTGAACCACCTGGGTCTAACAAAATTGTCTGGCAAATCTAACCCAGCCTTTAACCCACTGTTGGGATCAGATATTGGGATTACCCTTTTTCCCCACAAGCACTTGTTTTCGTATTAATGGCTGAAATGGCAAAGTTGGACATTTCTTCAGGAATATAACATAGGGCTGTAATTTAAAATAGTGTATTTGCAAGCTTCTCAAATATAGAAAATTCAATTAAGAACAATTATTCCTGCAGAGATACAATGACATGTTCAGTCAGGAGTTAATTTCTGAATAAAATTAACTTCTTAAAGCAGGAATGGAAACTGAAAACCATGAAGCAGCTCCCGTTTTAAAGGAACTACTGAAAATATCTGTTACTCATTCTTAAGACTTCTTACTATAGAGATTAGGCATAGGCCTTTGGGTTTTCCAACAATGTTACAATAACATGCAAAATTACTGTGAGGATAGAGGTATTTCTCATCGAAAAGCCCTCTCTGGACATGTAAAGAACAGTTTTTGAGGAGTAAGTTCCATGTGTGCTGAAGTGTGCTACATAGCATAAGAGCTGGGGCATTGACAGGTGGTAGGACAGGAAACACCAACTTGGTGTCTCTAGATGAGGAGACCTGTTGGGTCACACTGTTAGTGCTGTCTGTGTTTGGTGAAGCCAAACTTCCCTGTAAAGGTTGCTGCTTGTTGCTATGCACGTATTCCAGGTTCCCTGTGCCGTTGGTCACAGCCATTGGTCACAGCTGCCCCCTGCCTTTTCTGTGACTTCGGGTGAAGAGGGGCTGCAGACCCAGGGTGGTGTTAGCAGGGTGTCTTGAGCTCTGGCTCCTGCCCAGCAGCCCAGGCTATGCAGAGATACATCATGACAACCAGGGAGAGCCTTTCTGTGATATCCCAGATGAAGTGCAGTTTATTGAGCAATCCTTTGGAGGCTTCAGATGCAAAGAGACAGCAAAAGAAGCACTACAGCAAAGGAAGAAGTAGGGCTCTCATATGGCCTGAGCAGAAAATGCTTTGCCAGAGGCAAAGGATTTAGGAGCAGAGCAGCAACAGCCAGAGCAGCAGCAGGAAAGGAGTGTGTGACAGGTTGGGTGGGGGCTTTCCCGTGTGTTACTTGCCCAGATACTAATCTTTCTTTCCCCTGGCCCATTACATGTCCCCAAATGGTCCCGTGGCAGGAGAAAAAGGGACAACGTGCCTCATGAGGAATGGTAGCCTCCCTTACCTTTTTGCTGCAATATTGCCTATTTGTGTCTAATTCATCACCCCCTCTCATCAGAAGATGCTTTTCTGTCACTGCTGCTACCTGTTTCTCTAGCCACCAGTGGTCCTTTTTCACTTTACTGCTACCTCAAACACATTCATTTGCATACTTTTCAGGTGGCATCTCCTTTTGCTCCCTGCCATGCTTCTATTCTTGCTGTGTGCCTTTGTATCATCATTCCTTTTTCCTGGCAGGTGTTTGCACCTTGTCCTAGTTTAATAAGTTTCATCTTCTGCATTCCGATACAGCTGTTCGGAAAAAGGAGGGGTACCTTGGCAGAAAGCCCCTGGCACACAGCTCCTAGTGCTGGAACAGCATTCAGGGAGCTGGAGCAGGATTTGCCCTGAACAAATCACATGGGGAATCTCCAACATAAATATGTCCTTTGCACTAATTTCTTACTTGTCAGCAACTGCTGAGCCCAGGCTCAAGATAAAGCCATGCAAATGATTTATGGGCTGTAACTAATATTCTAAGACAAATGACAAACTGATCCCTCTGCTGAAAGGGCAGTGAGGGCAGAATTCGTTAACTAACAGCTTAGTCTCCATCTTATATTTAACTAATAATATTTTATGACAAACAAACAAACAAAAAAGAGATGTAACTGTGTTTTAGGACCTGGTCTCTGTGACCAAATCAGCATGCAGTATTAGGAGTGCCACTTCATAAGTAAATATGTGTGGCAAAAACGCTCTGACAGACACCTACTCATTTATTGAGGATAAGGCAGAGAAATAATTGGATAGAGTAATTTTATGTCACCTTAGACAGTGAAAAATCTGTGGGCAAAAATATTTATGTTAGCACAGCTGGAATAAAATGTTCCATTTTTAACAACTCAACCAAGTAGTTTTTCCATTATTCTTTAAAAATAGATATTTTGGCAAAAATGTAATTTTCCAAAGAAAACTTTCCAAGTTTTTTTTGCAAAAAGTTATACATTAGATTATACTTTAAGGAAGTATACTTTTTTCCTTCTGAACTTTTAACTGAAGCTGCTCACAGATGTCTATTGTATTAAAGCTGCATCTTTTGGCACTGAAACAAATGCAGCCATTGTGTTGGTGCTTTCCATAAGGAACAGAAGGTGAACTGAAACCATGCAAAGAAGCCCAGTCCAATTTCCTGAAGGCAACTGGAGATCCTATACACGTTGATAGCCACCTGCTGTGATTTTCAGACTTACAGTGGGTAATCAGCTCCCACTGATATAAAACAAAGAAAACAGAAGTGAAAAATAGCTCATCATCCTGGTCCTGCCTCATTGTCACCTGCATGGTGATTACCATGATTACAGTAATGCACCTACCTGGCCTTGGAAGTGAATACACAGGATGTTGCTTTTACCTCCAAAGCACAGTGCTGGGAGGAGCTATGGCAACAGCTGTCATCAGGAAAGTGCCCCTGGCTAAGCCCCATACTGGGGCAGCATCTTGGCTGGTTTTAGCCACCTCGTTTACAGGTGAGTGATCTAGGAGCTTTGTGGAGCTGTGGTGTGAGCATGGGGCTGTGGCTGCAGGTGGGTCCCATTGGCAAGTCAAACTGACTGGCATCACATAGATCACTTAGTGTATAGCAACTTGAGGGCTGCTCTAGGTTATGCCAAAGACATAGGCAAGAGCAAGCCCACTTTTCTTGAAGAAAAAAAAGGGTGTTTTCAGGCTACTTTTGCACCCTGCATTTGGGGCATGTAATCCTCCGCTGTAGCCACAGAGTGGGGCCGCTTTCTCTGGGAGCCTACAAAGGGCAGACAAGACTTTCAGCTTACAGAGAGAAACCTTTCAGGTGAGCTGGCAGACAGAGAAGGGCTGAATGGTGAAAATAATTCCAGTAGAATAAACTCTCAACAGATGAAGAGTTGCTAAGTGGCACTAAGAGCATGACATTTCAGGATGGGAATAATTTGGTTACGTTGAGGACAGACGAATATGATGGGATAGTTTGACAAGTAGGGCCAAGGTGGCCAACAGTGCAAGAGAGTCTTACATATTGTGATAGTTTCAGTCTAGGCCTTCCTGGAGACCAGCTTGTAACCAGGAAGGAACTAGGAAGGTGACCACGGAAGTATTCCATGCTATTCCTTTACGTAACTTGAGGTATAAATAAAGCCCATGGGAGGGACCTCTTTCTCTTCCTTTCCGGCGAGGTTCGAGAACAGTGGGTCCGTGTCTTGGTCTGGCTTATCTGGAGCTGAGGCCTACAGTGACTGCTGTTGTCTGCCACGTGTGAGGGGAGAGTGCTGGGCCGCATCCAGCCGTCCTGCTTCTCTCAAGGGAAGTGGTGAGATTTTGCCAGTTCTTTAGTTCGCTGGTTATCGGGTTTTTAGATCGTGTAGACCTGTTTTGTTTTTGTCCCTTTTCATCCTATTTTGTTCTTTTTCCCTTCTCCCTTCCCCTCTTCCCTTTGGGAAGCTATTTGGGGTTTCTGGGGTTATAGATATATAATACTCTCACTGTATATATCTGTTTTATATGTAATATATATATTTTTGCTATAGCTTTGGCTGCTTGGGTTTTTTTTTCTTCCCTCTCTGGGAGGCAGACCCTGTTGTCAAGTTTTGGAGACTTGGCGGGAAGCCAGCTCGAAACTTGCACACATATAAAGCCTACTACAGCCTTCATCATGTACTCTTTGATTAAATATGCTTAAATGGACCATATTTGTTGAACTTTCCTCATCCATGCTTTATTCATATTTTTCTTCCTATAGATTTCCAAGTATACTTTGCAACTACCTGATGCCATGCAGTCTTGGAGTCATATATTACCAAAGCTAATGGCACTGTTGGGAGTCAGAGGGATTGGTAAAAACTCAAATGGCTCAGGGCAAGAGCTGACTGTTAAATGTCAAAATTATAAAAAAAACCCACACCACAAAAAACCAGTGGAAAACCTGGAAAAATGTGTGGCTGCAGGCAGAAGGGGGAGCAGAGCAGCTCTTTAGTAACAAATTATTGAATAAATCACCTCCTAGTAAAGATAGTGCTTACTAAGATCCAGGGATGAGAAAACACATCAGGAGGAAGCAGCAAGCCAGAAGCCGCTGAGTTTTTGTACTGATGTGATCCACAGGATCACAGCATGGATAGGGGACCTCTGAGGATTATCTGGTCCAGCCCTCTTGCCCAAAGCAGGGTCAGCTGCAGGGAGGCCAACACATGCAGATGCCACAGCCCCTCTGGGCAGCCTGTGCCAGTGTTTGACTACCCTCACAGTAAAATATTTTCTTGTGATCAGGTGGAATTTCCTGTGTTTCAGTTTGGGCCCGTTGACTCTTGTCCTGTCATTGGGCATCACCAGGAAGACCTTGGCTCCTTCTTCTTCCTCTCTCTCATGAGGTATTTATACATATTGATGAGATCCTTCTGAGCCTTCTCTAGACTAAATAGTCCCAGGTCTCTCAGCCGCTCCTCACATGAGAGATGCTCCATCCCTTAATCATCTTAGTAGCCAAGCACTGGACTCACTGCAGTATCTCCACATATCTACTCTACTGGGGAACCCAGGAACGGACACAGGAAAAAAATTCCTGCAACTCTAGTTAATAGAATAGAATAGAATATTTTCCATTGGAAGAGACCTACAGTGACCATCTAGTCCAACTGCCTGACCACTCCAGGGTTTACCAAAAGTTAGAGCATGTTAAGGGCATTGTCCAAGTGCCTCTTAAACACTGACAGGCTTGGGGTATCAACCACCTCTCTAGGATCCTGTTCCAGTGTTGTCAAGTTAACCGAGGCTCAGGTTGTAAGATTGGTTTGTTTTTTCTTTCCTTTTTTTTTCTCCTTGAAGAACCGGTACTTAGCAATCCTCAAAAATGCCATGGTGCTTTTCTCCTGATGCTATTTTGTTGGATCCTACTTGTTTCTACTCAGATCTGTCCCGAAGAGAACAGGTGCAACTCAGCTGAAATCATGATGATTATACAATCCCATATGTCACTGCAGAGTGGGAAAAAATTAATAGCATCTAGTAAACTACAAAGCAAAATCAAATGTGTGGTTTCAGTTATTGTTGCTACTTTTTGCAGTCTGAAAAATACTTTTTGCTCTTGTGAAGTTTGACAACAGCCAATTGAACAAACCCAATGGGCTTTTAACAGTCTGTATTTTAATATTAAATGTCTCCATATCTGCAAGTATAAACATATTGCTGGGAACAAATACCCATCTCAACCTCTGGTCTTATCTCTGGTTTTGATTAAATTCCTGCATTTGCAGCAGAGGAAGCAACAAATTTACAACTTTGCCAGTAAAAGAAGATAGTTGAACAGTTGCCCTGTCTTGATTTACAGTTCATTTATTTTTATCTGCCAGTCAACACACAAATACATTCTGTTACAGGTTTGGGATTTGGAAGAGCTTTCAGAAAGGAAATAACATTTCCTCATCCCTCTTAAATAGTTACCTCTTTTCTCACAGCAATTACAGTGAAAAGTGACATACAAGAAATTTTTGTCTAGATGAATAAAATATTCCAAGCAATAAATATAATCATCAAACCAGTTTGGCTCAGGGAACCTGAAGGCTTAAATTCTTTATTAGTCAGCAAGTTCTTTGACCTTTGTAAGGAGCTAATCACCACAGTAAGTCATTATCACTTACCATACTCTATACTCACTTTTAAAAATTGAAAACACCGACTCCAGAATCATCTGTGTTGTTTGGCTGAGAAGCTGCATTTCTAATGATTATATTTACACTAGGCTTTCCAAATTTCTCTTTTAAAGCCTGTGTAGTTAATGACAGAGTCTGTCTTGTTGACGAACACAATGACAGGTTTGCAGGAGGCATAAATCTGGGAGGTCTTCTGCAGCTCCCTAACCCCTAAGCCTGCCGGGTAGTAGGCTTGCCATGCAAGGAGAGGGCAGCTGCCCTGTGTTCCTGTCAAGACCAATCCATCTCCCAGAGCTGTGCCTGCTGTTACGTCAGCAACAGAAGCAGCAGTGACATCGCCATACCCTTCCTTGGGTCTCTGCAGCAGCTTGGATCCTGCCATGAGAGCAAAAGTTGCATGGGCTTGAGTGGCAGGATGGGGCTGTGCTCACACAGTGCAGTAAGGAAAACAAGGCATCACGCTGCAGTCCTAGCAGGTCACACTTGGCATTCTGAATCACTTCTTTGAATGTTTGGCTTGATTTAAAGCCCAGCTGACCAAAGAATCCTGTTCACAAAGCTTCTAGTTATTTTACTGCAGAAATTGAGTGATGTGTTACATTTTGGGCTGGGGGAACCATAACCCAAACTATGACATGGCAAAAAGGAATGAGACTGATGAAACATCAACCATTTCTCTCCCTCTTATCTCTGGCCTTTCCTTATGCTGATGGAGAAAAGGGACAGGGCCACTGCCATTTTCCTGCCCATCCTTTCCTACCCTCTGCAGGTACAGCTCTGAGGGTCAGGGCACAGGTCTGCCTGGCCATAACGCAGATCCTCAAGTCCCCGCTCCACTCCAGTGAGCATTTGTGAAATCACAGGACAAAACCTGGCCCAGAGAGTCTTCACCAGTACAAGTAATTTCTGTCCCTGCTAGCCATGCTCACATGAGTACAAATATCTTGTGCCTAAAGGACAGTTTAGGAGCCATTCCCTTGCAAACTATATTTGTTGAATGCAGGTCTTTTAAAAGAAATCACTGGTTTGTCCTGGTATTCAGTAAGAATAAGCTACAGTATTAGTGAAGAATGCAAAGGAGTTGAGTGGCATTTATGATTCAGCAGCAAAAGCTGCCCCCTGGAGGAACAAGTCATTAAGCAAATGAGCTGCAACAGGGTCTAAAAATACCTCCACACATTTGATAGTGAGTATTGTTATTAAAGTTGCTTTACTAAGTTAATCAGAGACTCAAAAACTGAAATACAGACTTTATACAGAATGAGTTAGGAGTACAAATAAACAAAGGCAATATTTTTCAAGAAATGGATTTTAGTTGTGTTTTATAAACATCAATAAATACCAAAAAAGACAAGAAAATGAAAAAAAAAGAAACAATACCAACAGCTTCAAATTTTCATAATATTTATAATTTAAGCAGATTTCTTTTTATACTTTTGCAATAGGGATTTTACTTAGAAGTCCTTATATAATTAAAAAATGAGAAAGAAAATTAGTCAGCATACTACTGACACAAAACCAAGGAAGGGGTCACAACTAGGGCAGAAAAATTATACATCCAGTTAAAACTGTATTACAATTTGGCAGGAATGCTCTTAATGAATACCATATATGTGTGAGAAAGAGACAGCATCACTATTACAGGCAAGAAATGATGATCAAGTATCATTATCCATTGTCCAAAATGAAAATTAGTTAAAGAGGAAATGAAGACTAGAAAAGGAAAGGGAAAAAAAAGTAAGGAAACTTAAAAAACCTCCTCTTCATAATAGTCTTCTAAGGCGAATGTTGCATGCATTACCTCCCCAAGAAACTAGACAGAGCTCTTCCATTCCCCATGTATTACTTTTCATTTAGTTTCATGAAGAAAGGTTTGAGAGAGCAGAGCGCTGGGAAGAAATACTGCAAACCTCTAAATTAGTGAACGAACTTCCAGCATCACTATTGTATTCTGGGTAGGAGGAACTGGAAGAAATTATGTTTTTCAGCCTCTGAAGTGCAATGATCAATAACAAAAGGAGAAAAGCTAAGAGGCTAAGGAATATAGAAACATAGACATAAACATTGGATAAACGGCCAGGTGATGAATCCACTGAGGTTGAAAGAGATGTGGGATACAGCTCCAGAAAAGTCCCATTTTCCATATTTCCTACAAATCCAGATGAAGGGTAGGGTTCTGACATTACTGGATTTGTGTTTTAAAAATCACAACAGATCTTGTATTCAAAGGTTTTAGTAGAATAAAAAGAGTTTATATTAAGCAAGCATTTTTCCATCACAACGGTGAGATGACAAGTCAGCCAGTGAACAAATTTATCCTTTACTGCTCAAGCCAGGACAATTTAAGATTATATCCTTTGGAACTGCAAGGAAAAAAAGAGGCAAGATTAATTTACTAGCAGATAATGTGCACCTGATACAATTTAGCTCTTAAGAGTTACAAGTTATTAATCCTTAGCACAAAGCTGCAATTCTTAAACAATTACCTAGGAACTATCTTCATATCTCAATTTTCCAAAATGCAGGGATTAGGAGAAATCCTACTGAATCCTAATGAATTAAAATTGACTTCTCCACCATGAGTTGTTTAACTGAAAGGCACAATCAAAAATGTGCTTTATATGGGACAGAGATATTGGAATCCAAATTTATTTAGTGGAATAAACCTAGTCAAGGAATGAAACCCCTTCTCAAGACTTCAGCTCCTCAACCAAGATGAGCAAGGCCACCCAACATCACAATGGATGATGAATCCATTAGCCACTTACTCCCTAGTGTCTTGCTGGAGGTACCCAGAATGAGAAAATCTGTCAGACTTGCTTTCTTACTATATATTTTTAAAATGGTTTGAATGGCTTCAAGTATCAAAATGCATCTTGCTGTAATTCTGCCATGGCAGATCTCAATGGCAGGCAGGTTTCAGTGAAGTGATGCAGCTTCTGACATCTACAATCAAAATCCTAAGGGAATGGGCAGCCCTGTCAGCTTAGCAAGCACGAGGTGACTATCTAAGGGCAGCAAACACTAACTGGGAAGAGATCCCACCTTTGAAAAAGCTTTGCCTCCAGCCATTTGTCAGAACCTGGAAGCTCCAGTGCTGGCAAAGGTCAGAGTAGCATAGGATAAGCAGATCAGGGAATGCTAGGATGCTTGCCTTTAAATGAACATAGTCAGTCCCCTGGTTCAGGCTGGAAGCATAAGAGAAGACTTGATGACGGGGAATTGCTTGTAAAAAACTGACATGCTGTAGCTGAATTACATGGCATAACCCTTGCTTTTGTTTTGGTACAAAACAGATAATGCAAGTTGCACACAAGGTAGGAAATTAAGATCATTCTCTGCATATAATCACCCAATGCAATCTCGCCATCCATCCATTCATGGTCAGCCTCTCACTGCAGATACCCAGGCACCACAAGGAAAGTCAGCATGCTTTCCTCCCACAAGGAAAACAATATCCATACAGAACTACCTTCCCAGTGTGATTCCTCTCATCCTGACCATGGTTTCAGCCATGTCCTGTGGTCCCAGTTCAATACAATTATCTCTGACTCACATTTAGAAGCTTTGAGGAAAATTCCACTGATTTTCATAGTGATAGAGAGCACAAATACCATCAGCATCAGTCAGAGAGACAGAATCAGACCTTGAAGTGGTGATGTGACAGCCTGGAGTCTTTCCTTCTCTGTGTCACACAACCGTCCAAGTATCTATCTGGGTTTCCATGGGAGTGTCCCACTACCGCTCCCAGCAACGACCTGCCTTATAATTTTTCCTTTAAATATGCAACTTTTTCTAACTTTCTTCAAGTACCTCTTTCTTCAAGAGGCTGACACTTTTTGAAATTAGGTGTGACCACAAAAGCCCCAATCTGAACTAAGGATGCTTTAAAAGTATAAGGTATTTAAAATTCCTAGAAGTTTGCTTTCCAGACACTGAAGTTATTTGCATAGTTACCTACTGTACTTTGGTGCTGTAAATTAAATTTAGGTTATGCTACATGCCATTAAAAGCCCTAAGTGCCTGAGTAAACAAGTACTACATTAAGTGGTAAGTAGAATTTAAATGTACATTTTTAGCCAAGATGGCTAAACTCTCTTTTATCTGCATGGACAGGATGGCCAGATCACAGCTGCCTTTGGGAATGAAAGATAGCCACTCCTAACCCCAAATATGTCCAGGCATTGCTTGAAGGGTGCTAGCTGGCCAAAACCATGCCAGGAGGTCAGTTTGCTAATTCAACAGGAGCCTATGCCCTGGCCTGGATTAATTTACTAGTACACACACATCCATAATGCTTTTATGGACAAAAGGTTACATTCCAGATGTTATTTTATTGTTCATTGCTTTTATTGTTTTATAGTGGAGCTTTTGATAGTCTTAACCAAGCATCCCAATAGCCTACAAGACATGCAGGAGTACAGAACTGCACCTACAAATACCAGAAAAAAATATTCTTACCCTTGTGGTATATAACTCACATGATGCATAACACATACTAAACCAAAACAATTTTATAACCTTAATAGTATTTAGCTCCACAGGAAACGGTATTTGTTGTACCTCGTGAAATAACTCATAACAGACTGAACAAAGAGAGATCCTTATGAGATTATACTCCTTTTGAACTGTCTTTAATTTAGTGATCCAAAATTAACTAATGGAACAATATGTGTTCATTTCATGTTCTGGAAGTAGTTAAGTGTGCTATAGCTAATTTATCCTTTTTAAAAAATAAGCTTTGATATAGGAGATATTTATCCTTAATTACTCGTCATAATGAAAAGCAGATCCATTATTAATTGAATTGCTCTATAATAATTTATGGAATATGAATTCTAAAAATGGCAGAAGTTAAAAGTCTTTAAATTTTTCACAAATTTTAAACCTACTACATTCTAATTTTATCATTAACACTTTTGGCCCTGCTACAAGGAAGAACTTCAGCATGGTACTTTTTTTGAAGTTAGTGAAAAACCTATGGTCTTAAACTGGACTAATCAGAACCTCAGTTAAACAGAGATGTGAGTGCTTTGATAAATCAGAGCTTTTATAGGTCTTACACCGTCATCCAGGCTACTTTTAACTAAGCGTTTTGTAATGAAGTCAGAGACACTGTAAAAATTCTGATTCCAAATGACTATGGCGTAGATTCCAGTTGTCTCACTAACACTGTGTAGTGACTCGATGTGTAAATGTAGCTTCAGCTAAAGTGGATAGTATTTTAGGAAGAAGAAAAAAATCTGCGTTGTTTTAAACACAGAGTTAAAAATATGGACCTAAAGTCTAAGATCCTACTCAGTCTAAAAGGATTTTTACCAACCATCTGCACCCTATTGGAGTAAAATGGCAGAATCATACAGATTGTGAACATATCTGGTCCTGACAATGCAGTAGTTTTCATAGGAAAGGTACAAAATGCATAAGAAATAAAACAGATCTCATCCTGCTCCCTGATGATGATTTCTGGTGCTGTTCCAGCATGGTGATCCTGCCAGAGAGCAGCCAGGATGGCTCAGCCAGCGATGTGTGGCAGGGGTGCAAACACCATTCTGAACCTCATGCAACTCCATGGTTCTAGGGCTGCATGAACCTCTGCCATGCTGCAAATCAGACCTCACAGCCTTTGAGAGCCTAGTTTTATTCAGTGCATCACATCTACCACTTCGGCTGAGGTTTCTACTTCTGCTGGGAGAAGATGGTAAGTGGCATGAACCATTTGTCTCTCTTACCCCAATTCTTCCAAAGGAATAATCCCCATAAAGCCAGATGTCAGCTTCACCTTCTTGTTTGGTAATTGGTTTTTTTGCACTTCTGAAAGTGAAATAGAACAACAGCATAACATCTAGCCCAAACCTAGTCCCAAAAAAATGACTGGGAATTTTGTCACTGACTTCAAAGCGTGGCAAAAATGGCTAACTGCAATAAACCCACTGCCTTTTTGAGAGCCATAAACTGATCAAGGAATTTAACAAAGGAGCCAAAGTTTTCTAATTCTGTAGTGGTCCCTGCCTTCCCTTCATCTATTGTTGGAAAGCTGAGTTGGTTTAAGGCAAAGAATTAATTGAAAGTGTTGTTCCTGAATGACTGCAGATGGAGAAGAATTCTGACTATTTGACAGGAGAAGGCTTTCCAGATAACTCCTGAAAACTCCTGGGACAGGAGAACTGGGACCTGCCTGCTGGGGGACTCAGATTTTGTGGTGTAGCTGGATCTGGATTACTTTGTCAGAGGCACTTCTGCAATGCCGGGGTAGGGTTCTGTGACTTGAGGAGTCTTCCTGAGCCATTGAGTCCCGCCCCACTGCTGAAAGGCCCAAGTGCCTTTCTGACACTGGTTAATTTTTCCTGTTGCTATTACTCCATTGTTACACAGCCTTGCTGCTCCAATGGACAAACTGCTTAGAAGATTCACAGATTTCAGTAAAGCGACTCTCTGTTGCAAGAAGGCAAAGACTCTACCTCTGCTCTGCTGGTTTTAGATGTACAAGAGAGCAAAACCTTGTTCTGTTACTTTAGTCCCCAAATATGAGGGTTGGCACACAAGGAGAGGCTCTCCTAGACACATGGTGTCATTTGTACATCCTGGCTTTTCAACCAAAACCACTATTTAAGTATTTTCTTCAATCTGCGCATTGTTTCTCCATTCATGTCCTTGGTATAAATCACCTTTCGCAGGTGAGAACAACCACTCATATCCCAAGGGTAGGCCTACCTGGCAGATACTATAGGCAGGCTCAGTTGGAGTTTTTAATATTTTCTTTTATCCTGTGGTAAGTGGGAGATAGGCAAAGAGGCATTCAACAGAAGGAGGGCAAACTGGGTAGGTGAGAGATCAAGCAAGGCATCACTATGTAAAAGGTCAGTCCCAGGTACCGTGCAGTACCATGCCTGGGTAGCCATGCCAGAGCTATCCACTGTTTGCATATTTGACAGTACTGGTCATAAAACTATTTTGTCAGACAATGCAAGTGTGGTCAGGAGCAGAGGCCTCACAATTAGCATATGCTCTGAGTACCAAATTATAGGTAACATATGTAATTTAATCTTTAGGATCGCTGAAACAGTATTCATCTCCCTGTTCAAACTAAGGTGAATGTTAAATGAGACTGCAACACCACCCAGGATGGCATGCAGCAAACTGAGCTTTTTCATAGTCCTAATGCCATAAATGCTTTACCATCCAGCCATCTGTATTGCATGCCTCCACATACCTTGATGAACAACTCTATTTCTCCAGGCTCAGTGAAATATTATTTAATGGAGCATACTCACAACCACTGAAACCCTAAAAACTGAGGAATGGGAAGCAAAGATAAGTCTGGTAGATTGAATTTCTTGGGAATTTATCAGCCATAGAAAAGGACTTTGTTTTCTTGGTTCTTCCTGTATTTTTGTGACTACAAGCTGAGAAATACCTTGGCTGTTTCAGAGGCTTCAAAATGTTTAAGCAGAGAGACAGATTGATATCAAAGAAAATCAGCATTTTTATGCAAAATAAACTAACATTTTTGTCACAATCTCCCATGAACTCTTTCTTTACAGGTAGAAGGTATTCTAGAAAGCCCTTATGGTAAACAACTTCTAACAGATGAGAGCTTAATTTGCCTTTAGCATAGTTACAAGACTGAGGTCCCTCATTCGGCTAAACTTCAATATGCTGTTAATTGTACTGCCTTCCTTCCCTAAAAATTTAAAATCCTCTTGGCTGATTTCAGCCCAATGTATACAGAAAGGCAGAGGATGAGTGCAACAAAAGGGATAGATTTAATCTTCAAAAGAGAGGGCTCTGTGAAGCGGGACAGGGAGTCCCTCACTGACCCATCCAGGACAGCTGAAGAAGCGTGCCCACATCAGATGTCTCTGGATCCTTGCAAAGGGAGCCTCTGACCACCAAGCTTCATTATTTTGTACACACTGCCATCCTGTGAATCTAATTCCCATGCCAGCACATGTGTGTCTCAGGTGACATGGAGATAAAGGTCAAAGTGGCACATCACACTAGTGGAATAATGCATCCACTATGGATGACTTGGGACCATGCCCATGATGGGGAGGATCTGGTGGTTAGAAGATCCTAGATGGCACTGGAAATCTGGCTAAAAAATGGCTAGGAAAGGGAGATGAGTTGCAAGATGGTACTCTGGGCCTGTGCAAAAATTGCTTCCTCTGTATGAGGCAAACAGCTCTTTGTTTTGGGTAGGAGAGGGGAGGCAGAGGACATTCATTAAAGGTGACACTGATTATCTCTATTAAAGAACTCTCAAGAGTGTTCTCTGCTCCATTTTGCCCTTTTGTAAAGTTAATGCCAGGAGTGAGCAGATAATGATATCATTCTCTCATGAGCTGAAACCAGAACCACCTCTCCTTTGTTCAGCATCAGGGCAGGAAGAGCAGGAGGTTCCAGGTGATATGATGATGCCAGAACCAGGATGAGACCTCCTCATCCCTAAAGGTGTGTCGCCCCCGCCCCCAAGTTCTGTTATCATAGTGATTGCTTCCAAAAGCCAGCAGCAAGTTTCCACTAGATCAACACATGTATGAAGGCCAGTGGGCTTCTGGTTTCATCTTCCCCCTCACCACCTTTGTTTTCTACATTTATTTCCTTTAGCACATAGGACTATATTACCAATATTGTCTTCCCAGCTAACTTGTAACACAAAGTATTTAATGCCAATAAAAATATGTTTGCACACTCATATTGAATGAACTTTAAGTACTGTGAACACTTCAGCCTTGAAAAGCAATTTGCTCTAGATTGGAAAAATATAGCAATTTAAAATCATGCAACTAAATAAGATGGTAGCTCTAGACAGAAAAAAGAAGTAAACAACATCTTATTCCATTGAAAATGTAAGTAGGAAAGGCAAAGAATGAGTGCTCACTTGGAGTTTACCAAGAATATGATCCTTAATACTTCTTATTCTTGCATAAATGCCTTAGGCAATTAAAAGACCTGAAGTAATTAGGATGGTTCTTTTTCCTATTACAGTTTGACCCTTCAGGAGCAGAAAATCCCTTTACCACTCTGCCTGGCAAACAGGATCAGTGGGCAACTGACTCAATAAAATAGAGCACAGCAGGAAAAGAAAAAAACTATTTCCTGCCACAAGCAAAGTTTTCCTTTTAATTTATGATCTAATTTCATTTTTTATTATGATTTAATATGATTTAAATTTATGTCTTTGAAAATCTAAGAGGACAAGTGCCCAGATGGCTTGGCTGCGGGTTAAAATCAAGTTATATATTGTTTGGGGTTTCGTGTGGGGATGTGAAAAGGAAACTTTCAGAGCCATAAGGATACTTAGATTAATTCAGATAGGCTCAAATGATTCAATAATTTACATTTCCCATGGATCTGCAGACTATAGAGTAATTTATATTAGTGTAAAGCAAAGACACCATGATCTCAGATCAGACCCAGAACCTGTCAGTTGAATCTGGTCATTAAAAGTAACAGAAAAATGAGCAAGGAGAAAGAATAAAATACTTACAAGGAGGAAGAAGATATGAGGATATAAGCCAAATGTCCAATGCGCAGGTTGGTTATCACGTCCAAATCTAAAGGGTCTGCATGATGAGAAAAGCACCTAAAAAAAGGCAAATAAAAGCTTTGGTAATCAAAGTTTAGTAATAATTACAATAGTAATAAAAAACAAGGAGGAAAATGCTCAATTTTGACTGCTCTTAGTGCCAGAAATTTCAGAAAAAACCCAAACCAACTGGAATCTTGGCTTGTGTTTTATTCTTGCTAGCGACATCCTTCTGCTGTCCAGTTACAGCACTGCATGTGCAATATAAAAACCATGATCTTGAACTCTCTTTACAGCCATTCTTTGATAACACCTTTCTCCTCTTCTTTTGCAATGTGCTCCAGGACCAAGACAGACATATGTCCCCTGGCACCTTTCTAAGCAAAGAAGTACTGTATCTGCACTCCAATTCATTTCACATTATCCTCTAAAAATTTCTGCCAAGAATCAGCTCTTTCAGATTACACACTATTATTTACTTATTCTCTTTATTTCAGACTATCTGCAGTTTAAGTTCATATACCTGAAATCCCCAAACGGAATACTGTATATGCACAGGGATAATTAGAAGAATTGTGTGTACTACATGCATTCAATATCTAGAACTAAAATGTAGCCCCTGAACTGTTTTCAATAAAGTAAATTAAATATCTTGTATATGAAGAAACAATCCCAGAATTTTGCAGATTAAAGCAAAAGTAGGGCTACCTTTAAAACGATCCTCCCCTCTGGGAGAGAAAAGACACTTTCACAATCATTGTACCTCTCAGAGCTCTACCTTTTCAGCACATTTGGTTCAACTGCTTTAGAGAAGCAGATCTCTGGGGATGGATGTTAATGCATTGTTGTGTTGCTTTCATCCCTTCAATCACTGAATCACTTATGGTTTAAACCTCTCCAAGTTCAATAAAGAAAATTATCTAATCCAGCTGTTAAAAGTCAGTATTGTTGAAATCCAAATGTTTTGATAACTTGACTATAGTAATGTTCTACCCAAAGAAGTTCGACAGCTTCCTGACCATCTCGCTATGCAGAAGGAGAGGCAGGAGGCTGCAGATGAACACCAATGTCAGCTTCCCCGGGGATGGACCCAGGGCATGCACCATGCCACCTTGCCCAGAAGCAGGTAGGCTGAAGCAGGTGGTGGTACTAGGATGGAGAGCCCCCATATACCTTTTCTGCAGCAAATATGTCTCATGTAACAAAGAGCTCTATACTGTGTCCCTCAGTTTTGTCTGCTCATAGCACCCTTTCCCTTCCCTTTACTTCTTTCAGAACAATTCTCTTGGGGGAAAGAGGTGTGAATCTCTGCAACAGGGACTGTATCTTCAACCAAGTATAAATGATTTTGCTTCTTTTCCAGCTTTCTCTTGTCTCTCTACTCCCAGATACGCAGAGCACTGCTTTTGCCCATTTAGTCCTTCATTCACCCCAATAGCTGGTGAGGTAAAGGAAACGGAGCCCATCAGGTCTTGAGCTGATTAAACAAGCCAGAGATGTAGTGCAAAACACAAGGCATCCTCAAGGCTCTTTAAATGCAGGCATCTTATTCAAATGGCAAGTGTACACAGTGAGATGGGGAGGTCTGAGCTTTTGATTACCTTTGAAGAATAAATATCTGAAACAGTTTGATTACCTTCGAAAAACAGAGAAATATTTGGACCAGAACATCAAGAAGCTTATCTTCAAAAGACCCCTGGGCATACACAGTTGTATCCCACAGTCCTTCATCCTTCTTGCTATTTTCACTGTCTCAGCTGCAGCACTAGACCACAGAAGGATTTGGCCCAAACAGTGTATTCGTTCTCATTGACATCAAGATATGTGAGAAGCAGAGACCTATCTTTTTCCTGTATCTCTCAGGATGTGAATAGGGTAAGGAGTCTCACTGCTGTACATCTGGGACCTCAGACAGGGAAATGGGGTCCTTCTGGTCCTGCCTCCCATGGGAGCGTCAATTTGAATCTCACCCCAAAGAACATACAGTCGCCAGGGAAACTAGTCTCCTTCTTGTGCTGAAAATTTCTGGTGAAAAATTACAGGTTGCTGAAAAAAAACACCCAAAACTAAACGGTCTACTCTTCACTGACGACACCGATGGGCCAGATTTCCTGGTGTCCAGTTCCAGCTTTATTCCCTTCATTGCCACTCTGAATAACTTTTGTTATTGACACTCTCAGCCAAATTCAACCCAAGCAGAAACCTCAAAAACCTTTGAGTTTCTGAAGTTTAATGACAGTGAGTGATCAGATAGCGGGGACATGAAGGTTCACAGAGCCATTTGGTTGCCCCTAATAGCTTTAAATCTTGGTAATTGACTTCTACAGACAAACACAGCTGCTTAGTTGTTACTGTCAAAGTAAAAGACCCCAGGTGCCCAGCTGGAAAGGAGGTCCAGAGCAAGGCTAAACAAGGAAGAGGGAGAAACCAGTGGGTATCAGGAATCCTTAATTTCTGCATTTTGTGTAATGACTTCTTGTTTGATTTCTTGCAACCCCAGATTTGGAAGTTTTGTTTGAATAGAAGATTTAGTGTAGTGTGGAATGGCTGCTTAATGAGAAATGAAAATTCCATTAAAATCCATTTTCCTCAGCGGAACAAGTATATGAAAATATTTCAACTGTTCCTGCCTTGTTGTCTCCTTTTATGGTTGAGTCATCCCATTCCTGCTACCCCTCCTTGTCAAGGCCACAAGTGGCTGTGTGGAGCATCCCACTGACACTGATAAGCATTTCAGGAGAAGGTACCATCCAGCCTGGGGGTGGAGGGATGGAGGGGGATAGGGGAGAGGAGTGGTGATGTAATTAATATCAGAACAAACAAAAAGTAATTAAACTTTGATACCTCATGCCTGACTCTTAACATGGGCTGCTGATAACCACCTTTTAAATTTGACACATACAGACTGGCGCTGGGCTCCACAACTGGGGCCAAATGGCCAGTGCAGTGGAGGGCTGTGCACTGTGTTTGCCCTTCCTGAAGCCACACAGACTTCTCATGGGGCAGTGCTTCAGCTCCTCCACATTGTTTTGTCAGAGCAAAACCTACCAGATAAAACATCAAGCCCCAGGGCAAGCAGTCCTTGTTATCAGAGCTTGCTTTCATTTTCCATCATGTGAGGCTAACAACTTGCAGGGCTCAGACCCTCAGGTTCAGCATTCCTCCAGGTAAAGGGGGGAAAAAACCCTCAGAAATATTGGCATAGTCCCCTTAATGTACAAGGAATACAGTTATAGGACAAAATGTGGAAAAATCTGGAATTGAATGGATTTGAGATCTCTATTGTCTCTTTCAGTGCTGCAGCACAGCAACCTGCCCAATGCCAGATGAGGTGGCTGCACACACGAGTGTACCTGAGAGCCTGCATCTCTCACTCCATGTGGGCACATCCACTCCCTTCCTGAGAGACCTCTGCGCAGACTTCAGCAAGGGGCTCTGCTGAACAATAAGTGGCCTTTACCTTTGCTAGTCAATGAGATTATTAGTCCTTAACTAATGAAGCTGTGACCCAGTAAGTGGAGTCCTGATTAATAAAAAAACACTTTCCTATTGTAAAATTCAGCTGACATACTGGCTTCAAAGTATTTTATAAAAACAAAGGACATAGTACGTATCAAACGCAAAAATGTCAAGCAGATTTCATTTTAACTTAGAAATCCTGACACAATATATAAAGCTAGGACAGAATTTTGTACACTTGGTTCAAAAGGAATCTCTCTTAATGCATCATTTTGCTTCAGATTTTTTTTCTCTCCAAAAAAGGCAGATTATAGTACCAATTACATACTGTGAACTTAAATGCAAGGGAATTTTAGCCACAAATGTGCTATCACAGTAACTATCACTGTAACTCTGCTTCCAGACTCCAGTGGCTCAGTGTACTTTACCAAGAAAAGTAAGAAAACAACCTTCTCCTTTGATTCTGTTTCCCCTCACTGATATAACAAAGATCTCTATCCTTGTGACATTCATTATTTTACCAATGCAGGCTGCATGCACACACTCCCTTGACAAAGAGACCACGGCATTATCCTATCTGTGTTTGTGTGCCTAATATTTACATACAGTCACTGTTTGCAAAACAGTCTGCAATAACTTAGGCAAAGATACAACACTATTGCACATTGAACCACGCTGAGCTATGTAAGCATAAGGGGGCAGGGTTGCACCTGAAATGCCCAAAAAGAGCAAGAAAGGATAACATGGACTATGAAAGGAGACTTTCTGCTGGTGCTAGATGGAGTGATCTGTTCAAGAAGTGTCTCTCAGATGTCCTAGCTTTAGAGGACATTGTTGTGCTCAAACCCAGAGCCAGAGTAATTCCAGTGACAGGGATGGTGGCAGCAGCGGTAAAGGCTGGTCTTAAGCATCTCACCAGATGCTGAAGGCATCAAAGCAAAAACGAATGTGCTGGGACCTTTCAAGGAAATTAAAGAAATGATGGACAAGGTGCCTACATGAAACTACAAGTAAGTGCAAGGTGGAGCTTGGGGAAACACAAAGATGATGGCTTGAGGGAGAAAGATGCTGAGAGCACAGGCTGATCAAAGCTCAGGGGGTATGTCTGGGTAAAGCTGGAGAGGTGGTACATCATGTATGGGGACACCTGAAAGTGAAGCCTGCAACTGACATGTCCAATGCAGGGGAGAAGGGGGAGCAGCAGAAGGACTGACAAAGAAGGGAGATGCAGATGAAGTGGCAGGCTAAGAGGTGGGTTTTGCAGCAACGCCATGGATCGACTATGTCATAACAGGATTTCCTCTGCGCAAGCCAGGAAAAGGAGGTAACCGGAGTCATGAAGACACAGGGGGAGGAGCACTTGCAAAAGAGTGCAGGAGGTAGAGGTGAAAATATATTGACTTTTTAGTAATGGACTTTTAAAATTCCAAGTCTCAAACCTATCAAAAACATCACATTTTTCAGCAACTTCTGAATACACTCTGTTGTTAAGATAATTCCTCTTCTTCTTCTGCATAGATAGGGTGCCAGGAGGAAAAACTGCATTGCTTCCTGGCTCTGATGAGGAATTTACAGAATAAGCTTATAATTTCCACTGCACCACTAAGACCCAACTATGAACAAAGACACTTGCCAGACATGAGCTATCCCAGCTCAGCCTTTTACATCTGAATAGGTTAACAAAATGCAAATGGCAATAACTTCATATACATACAGTCATCTACATGGCGATAAGTACTAGATTAGACTTTGATGCTGAAATAGCCCAGGACCCCTTCCCCACCAGTTCATGGTCCTACAGCATTTATCCTCTTGAAAGCAAAGCACACTTACTAGATATAGCAAGCAGCAGTCAGTAGGCAGGCAAGCCTGTTCACCAGAGCAGAGGAAAGCTGGGGAAACATGAGGGAGGCAGGGGTGAGATGCCTGCCTTTCCTTCCCCCACCTCAGGTGACATGAATGACCAAGTCTGAGGAAGAGGTGGGGAAGGAAGGCAGCCAGTATACAGCTACAACCAGCAACAATCTCTAAAGAGAAAAAGCCCTTCTAGACATTATGGAAAGAAAGCAGCTGGTGGTTTCAGGTTGCCTTTCGTTTTGGTCTGTTCAGGCACAGAAAAGTGCCTGAACACAGTGGGTTCAAAATGACTGTAGAAAGCAAAATCACAAGGAAATAGACATCGATCCTCCATCTGGATCCCTTATCAGAATAAAACTGCCAGCATGATATACATCCTGTAGGGTCCAGATTTTATATATCTCCACCTTTCTCCCATTCTACTATAATTAACTAAGAATTAAATTTAATAATAGTCAACATGCATTCCTAACTGTCTTTGCTTACATGTTAATCAACACGGCAAATGCTCAGCCCTTTACCACTATTTTCACAATTTTCCTCTAATTGTTTAGAATTTGCAAGGGTAGGAAGAGTTTGTTCTGTTCCAAACTTTATTACCTCTACCAAAATGACGTTGTAACAGCCTGCAGCTTTTAGCTAGATATAAAGTGTTTGTGCACCCATCCTGTTTTCTTTTTTCTACTGCTGTGCTGCCTAAGCTCAGCTCTTCTCCCAGTACGTTGGATAGGCATGTTACAATTTATTTGCAGAGGGAGCAATTCTTTTCCCGTCATCTCCCCGCAAACAATGTGAAAGAGCACACGCATGGCAATCTATGATGGGCAATCAATGCCCACAGAGCCAAGAATGTGCTTGCACAGTGATGACCCAATGCTCTGCACTATCACACCCCTGGTCTGCAGCATCTTTCAGCAATGGAAACCAGCCTGTGCCTCCCTTCTCTCCGCACCCCTCCTTCCAGAACCAGCACAATCCCGATGCTGTCCCCACGCTCTCCCAGAACGTTGCCCTTTCTGCCTCCAACAAAAGCAATTTCTCCGAACCGAAGAAGCGTTCATTCAATTCAAGCACTTTGACAAACCACGAAGTCAGTTAGGCTAAAAACAGGTTCTTTACAAAACACAGGCCTAACACGTACCTCAGTTAAACGCTTGTGAAAATCAAATGCCCTTGGTTACGGCACAGGACAGGCAAACCGCTGAAAAGGCTCTCTCGGAGCAGCAGCACCGGCGAGGCACGGCGGGCGCTGCTCCTGAGCTCACGGTGGCTTCCCAAACCCGCCGGGACCCGTCTCAGCCAGTGCCGGACGGCGGGAGGAGCAGCCCCGGCGCTGCGGGACGTGCGAGCAACAGCGCCCGGCCGCCGGACAGCCCTGCCGGCCGAGGGCACGAACAACGCGCACGGGGTACTAGGGCAGGGGGAAAAAAACCACCCCAAACCCGGAGTGCCCACCTCCCTTGGAAGATGAAGGCGGCTGACCCCGCCGGGATGCTCCGGCTCAGGCGCAACCGGCAGCGCGGCACCTTCCTGCCCGCAGCCGCCCTGCTGGGGCCGGGGCAGCTCCGCTCACCGCTCTCCGCTCACCACGCCCGGCTCCCACTGCGGCTCCTCCTGCCCGAATCGGGCTCCGGTTCCGGCCCCGGCTCCCGCCGCCGTCTGTCCCGCGAGGCCGCGGAGGCAGCACCGTTCCCGGCCCGGTCCCTGCCCGGCCCCGCTGCCCCCCGTCCGGTGCCTCTCACTGCTGCGGGTCGGCAGAGGAGTAGAGCAGCCGCTGCCGCATCGCCCCGCACGGGCGGTCTGTGCTGTGGCAGGGGTGAGGGCTGGGGACTGGGGGTCGTCCCGCCCGCCCAGCGCGCCCTCTGTGTGCGAGCCTGGGAGAGGCGCTGCGCTCACGTGGGAGACGAACCCCCCCTCGCCTCACTGGCGTTGGAGGGTGGAAGTCACAGGCCATCGTACAAACCCGCCCCAACACCTGGCTCTTACCGTCTCACGGCTGTCCCACAGCTGTCCCACAGCATACATCCCCGAGGCTGATCCTTTTCCAAAGAGACCATGTGAAGTCCATATCCCACAGGGCAGAGCGACCCGTGGGAAACGCGTGCTACTTCGGGGCAAACCGTCTGCATAGGGTCAGATAGTGGCAGCACAACCGGGAGCTGGGCACAGCGAGGGAGTGGGTTAGAAAAGTGGCTCCCTGGGAAGTGGAAACTTGCAGATGTCTTTCTAAAGCTCTTCCAAGGTTTCAAGGTCTCTCAGGGATACTCTGACATCATGTACATGGCAGTGAATTAATAGTTGTGCCAAGACCAGCTGAGATAGTGACTATAAGGTAGTGTAAATGACAATAAAATCTGGCTTCCCTAGTTTATTTGGAGCATGACTTACCTACAGATATCACATGCTCTGGAATCTAATAGTGAGAAAATCCTGGCTGGATCAGGCACATTTCCTTCTGTGGACATGTCAGAGACTGAAACGGTTAATGATTTATGCATTCCAGGAGACTTTTGCAGGCTTTTGACTTTTGCATTATACCTCTGATGGGCAGCTGGGCCCATCCCTCCCTCCAGTGACTTCTTGGAATGTGGGGGCTTCCCTCCTTCACCCTCAGTGGATCAAGGCCACCACTTCAACTGACAGACGTGGAAGCTGCAACTACCAAGTTTCATCGCTGGACCCTGTGGGCAGTGACTATATACATCTGTCCACTCTCAGCTTTTCTTTCCCTTACTCTCCCTTAGCCGTATCCTGTCTTTCCTTTCTCTCCCTTATGCATTTTCCCCCCAGGGGTTATCCCTATGATAGATAATATATAGATGACAACACCCAAAATGCTAACATACATGTTAAAGCAAAATTGTTAAATAAACCCTACCTATATATGTTTTCAGACACCGATTATTCAGTGTCGTTTCACTCTAATCCACCCCAAGGGAATTATTGATAAGAACCTGGGTTACCCCCCTCCCCTTTTTCCGGGGCGGGTCTTAACAGGACACTGTGGAAGGAAAGGCTCAGCTGGCTTCTGTTATACTTGTCTCATCCACTATGATTTTTTTGGCCAAATGACTCTACTGTGGGTTAGAAATCAGTGATGAGCACTGTGAAGAGCAGATGGGGAGTTTAATGCACCCTCTGCAGCTCAGTCTTGTATCTAGCTAATGTCCATGTGAAGTTCTGAAAGGATGCTGGGAAAGGTTGTTCTTCATTTTAAATTGCTCTTAGGGAGCTGTGCAGTTCTTAATGTGCTGCGGAGGACTTCTGTGAATTGTGCTTTCTTTGATACAGTCTACACAGTTTCGGTAGAAGAGTAACTTGGAATGTCACGGTACAGTCACTTTTGGAAGAATAAGACATATGAATAAGTATAAAACTTAAAGGGAAAGTCATTCCCAAGACTGAACCATATATCTCCTTGATAAAACCGGTGAGTGCAGTGGCATAAAAAAGAGATGAGGGTGGCTTTCAAGTGGCAAAAATGCCCTTTCCGTATTTCACCTCTGAAAAAGGAAGTAAATGTTTTTGTGGATTTGGGGGTGTTTTTTTATTTAGGTATGGCTTTTCAGGGTGGAAAGTCGTGTGCATGGTATATGAACACAAGAAGAATAGCCTATCAGTCAGTGCTATGATATCCCTAACTTAGAAGCAGACCACTGGCTCACTTCAACTTGCAGTCACTGCAGAAAAGGGCACATTTGACAGTGAACTTGCTGATTGCATGAGCTTTTGTGGAAATAAGACACACAGTCTGTTGAAACTGTAGGGAAAGAAAAATTGTAGACACCTACTACACTACTGGTGATTAGATTAGTTGTGAAGAATCCTGCTGAAACCATTTTAAAAAATACCAAGAATTTGCTATATCTTTTCTTATTTGTGTACTCAGACTAGAGGACTCTTTGGTACAAGCCCTGTGTCTGGGATGTCGCTGGATATAAACAGAGACAGATGGTGCATTAAAGTTCTCAACACTGATTTTGCAGATAGGGGCCCAGGTACAAAACTCTAAGGAGACAGGAGCAGCGAAAGTGGTGAAGCAAAATGGTTCGATCTTGAAAAAAGAAAGAAGCCAAGAGAAATGCTTCTGTTATAGCTCAGTTGTTCTAGCAGTGGAATTGCAAACTGGGACATACAGCAAGAGTTTCCTCAAGGTCAAGCAGGAGGAAGACAAGGAAAGGTAGATGCAGCAGAGCTGAAGTGACTGCTAAGCCAGGCATGCTGTTGCTAGCACTGGCAACAAAAATCAGTATTTTCTAAAGAAAATGAATTGTGATCCCTTGGACTTTTATCACTTTACTGGATTTTGGTTCAAAGCCTAATCCTCTGAGGAATGAGGAAATTCCTAAGTGCTTCCTACTAACGACCGTGCTTATCCCACATCATCAGCCATAGTCACTAGTAATCCTTGACTCTAGAAGAAACTCAGAAGTCAGATCCAGATCTATCCAGTAAGTCTCACAATCTCAACCTACATAATGTAGATTAGGTCATATCATCCTATCTTGTACAGCTATAAAAAATACCAGTACTTAGGCAATGAGTGGGAATTCATTTTTGCAGCTGTGCTCTGATTTTTCACTCTTTTCCTGAATAAAGCAGCTCTCAAGGGGAGGTGAACAGCACTGCTAGAAGAGGGTATGATTTGTTCAGCAAAGGAGAACAGGGAGGAAAGGCTTTTGTGCTTCTTGGAGGTCACTGGTATTTCTTTAAGTGTTTTAGATTGGGTCACATCACTGATGTCCTGCTGCTCTTTGTGGCATGTTCTTTTGCTGTGAGCTGCTCAGTGGCATTGGGTAAAGCTGCACCAGAGGAGTTGTCAGCAAGATCAGGCCTCTCAGTCAACTCTGGTGGCTGTGTCAGCACCTCATGCAGAGGCCATGGTAGTGGGAAGTGCTGCAGCTCCAAAGTAATTAAGTTGCTCTTTTATTGCTCTTCCTCCTTCTGGCTTTTTGTGCAAACAGCACAGTGTGAGCTGGCCCTTCCTCAGGACAGTGTCTTTCATGCAAATACGTCTCAAAATATTTTGCAATGATAAAATATACCAATAGAGCATTAAACAGAGAAATGGGAAGACAGATTGTTTCAGAGAAGGCTAGAAAAAGAGATGACAGTACAGCAAAGCAGAAAAAAATATATGGAGTCTTCAGATGGTGAGAATACAAAAAAAAAAAGATAATTACAAAGCCTCTTTTCTTTTCTTTTCTTTTCTTTTCTTTTCTTTTCTTTTCTTTTC